>NW_027650161.1:0-65000 GCF_965287045.1 Carcharhinus amblyrhynchos
GTCTCAGAGTCTCTGCGTCTCAGAGTCTCAGAGTCTCAGTGTCTCTGCGTTTCAGTGTCTCTGCGTCTCAGAGTCTCTGAGTCTCAGAGTCTCTGCATCTCTGCGTCTCAGTGTCTCTGCGTCTCAGTGTCTCTGCGTCTCAGAGTCTCTGCGTCTCAGAGTCTCTGCATCTCTGCGTCTCAGCGTCTCTGCGTCTCAGAGTCTCTGCGTCTCAGAGTCTCTGCGTCTCAGAGTCTCTGCGTCTAAGAGTCTCTGCGTCTCAGAGTCTCTGCGTCTCAGTGTCTCTGCGTCTCAGAGTCTCTGCGTCTCAGTGTCTCTGCGTCTCTGAGTCTCTGCGTCTCAGTGTCTCTGCGTCTCAGTGTCTCAGAGTCTCTGCGTCTCAGAGTCTCTGCGTCTCAGAGTCTCTGCGTCTCAGAGTCTCTGCGCCTCAGAGTCTCTGCGTCTCAGCATCTCAGCGTCTCAGAGTCTCTGAGTCTCAGAGTCTCTGCGTCGCAGAGTCTCTGCGTCTCAGAGTCTCTGCGTCTCAGTGTCTCTGCGTCTCAAAGTCTCTGGGTCTCAGTGTCTCTGCATCTCAGAGTCTCTGCGTCTCAGCGTCTCTGCGTCTCAGCGTCTCTGCGTCTCAGCGTCTCAGAGTCTCTGCGTCTCAGAGTCTCGGCGTCTCAGAGTCTCTGCGTCTCAGAGTCTCTGCGTCTCAGTGTCTCTGCGTCTCAGAGTCTCTGCGTCTCAGAGTCTCTGCGTCTCAGAGTCTCTGCGTCTCAGCGTCTCAGCGTCTCAGAGTCTCTGCGTCTCAGAGTCTCTGCGTCTCAGAGTCTCTGCGTCTCAGTGTCTCTGCGTCTCAGAGTCTGTGCGTCTCAGAGTCTCTGCGTCTCAGAGTCTCTGCGTCTCAGTGTCTCTGCGTCTCAGAGTCTCTGCGTCTCAGAGTCTCTGCGTCTCTGAGTCTCTGCGTCCCAGAGTCTCAGAGTCTCTGCGTCTCAGAGTCTCTGCGTCTCAGTGTCTCTGCGTCTCAGTGTCTCTGCGTCTCAGAGTCTCTGCGTCTCAGAGTCTCTGCGTCTCAGAGTGTCTGCGTCTCAGTGTCTCTGCGTCTCAGAGTCTCTGCGTCTCAGAGTCTCTGCGTCTCTGCGTCTCAGTGTCTCTGCGTCTCAGAGTCTCTGCGTCTCAGAGTCTCTGCGTCTAAGAGTCTCTGCGTCTCAGAGTCTCAGAGTCTCTGCGTCACAGAGTCTCTGCGTCTCAGAGTCTCTGCGTCTCAGAGTCTCTGCGTCTCAGCGTCTCAGAGTCTCTGCGTCTCAGAGTCTCTGCGTCTCAGCGTCTCAGAGTCTCTGCGTCTCAGCGTCTCAGAGTCTCTGCGTCTCAGCGTCTCAGAGTCTCTGCGTCTCAGAGTCTCTGCGTCTCAGAGTCTCTGCGACTCAGAGTCTCTGCGTCTCAGTGTCTCTGCGTCTCAGAGTCTCTACGTCTCAGAGTCTCTGCGTCTCAGCGTCTCTGCGTCTCAGAGTCTCTGCGTCTCAGAGTCTCTGCGTCTCTGTGTCTCAGTGTCTCTGCGTCTCAGAGTGTCTGCGTCTCAGAGTCTCTGCGTCTCAGAGTCTCTGCGTCTCAGAGTCTCTGCGTCTCAGTGTCTCTGCGTCTCAGAATCTCTGCGTCTCAGATTCTCTGCGCCTGAGTGTCTCTGCGTCTCAGAGTCTCTGCGTCTCAGAGTCTCTGCGACTCAGAGTCTCTGCGTCTCAGTGTCTCTGCGTCTCAGAGTCTCTGCGTCTCAGTGTCTCTGCGTCTCAGTGTCTCTGCGTCTCAGAGTCTCTGCGTCTCAGCGTCTCAGAGTCTCTGCGTCTCAGAGTCTCTGCGTCTCAGTGTCTCTGCGTCTCAGTGTCTCTGCGTCTCAGAGTCTCTGCGTCTCAGCGTCTCAGAGTCTCTGCGTCTCAGAGTCTCTGCGTCTCAGTGTCTCTGCGTCTCAGAGTCTCTGCGTCTCAGTGTCTCTGCGTCTCAGAGTCTCTGCGTCTCAGCGTCTCAGAGTCCCTGCGTCTCAGAGTCTCTGCGTCTCAGTGTCTCTGCGTCTCAGAGTCTCTGCGTCTCAGCGTCTCGGAGTCTCTGCGTCTCAGAGTCTCTGCGTCTCAGTGTCTCTGCGTCTCAGAGTCTCTGCGTCTCAGAGTCTCTGCGTCTCAGAGTCTCTGCGTCTCAGTGTCTCTGCGTCTCAGAGTCTCTGCGTCTCAGAGTCTCTGTGTCTCAGTGTCTCTGCGTCTCAGAGTCTCTGCGTCTCTGCGTCTCAGTGTCTCTGCGTCTCAGCTTCTCAGTCTCTCTGCGTCTCAGCGTCTCAGCGTCTCAGAGTCTTTGCGTCTCAGTGTCTCTGCGTCTCAGAGTCTCTGCGTCTCAGTGTCTCTGCGTCTCTGCGTCTCAGCGTCTCAGCGTCTCAGTCTCTCTGCGTCTCAGAGTCTCTGCGTCTTAGAGTCTCTGCGTCTCAGTGTCTCTGCGTCTCAGAGTCTCTGCGTCTCAGAGTCTCTGCGTCTCACAGTCTCTGCGTCTCAGTGTCTCTGCGTCTCAGCGTCTCAGTCACTCTGCGT
The DNA here is from genome assembly GCF_965287045.1 of Carcharhinus amblyrhynchos. Taxonomy (NCBI): domain Eukaryota; kingdom Metazoa; phylum Chordata; class Chondrichthyes; order Carcharhiniformes; family Carcharhinidae; genus Carcharhinus; species Carcharhinus amblyrhynchos. The sequence continues at coordinate 2,547 of NW_027650161.1, forward strand.
CTCAGAGTCTCTGCGTCTCAGAGTCTCTGAGTCTCAGAGTCTCTGCGTCTCACAGTCTCTGCGTCTCAGTGTCTCTGCGTCTCAGCGTCTCAGTCTCTCTGCGTCTCAGAGTCTCTGCGTCTCAGAGTCTCTGCGTCTCAGAGTCTCTGCGTCTCAGAGTCTCTACGTCTCAGAGTCTCTGCGTCTCACAGTCTCTGCGTCTCAGTGTCTCTGCGTCTCAGAGTCCCTGCGTCTCAGTGTCTCTGCGTCTCAGAGTCTCTGCGTCTCAGTGTCTCTGCGTCTCAGAGTCTCTGCGTCTCAGTGTCTCTGCGCCTCAGTGTCTCTGCGTCTCAGAGTCTCTGCGTCTCAGTGTCTCTGCGTCTCAGAGTCTCTGCGTCTCAGAGTCTCTGCGTCTCAGTGTCTCTGCGTCTCAGAGTCTCTGCGTCTCAGTGTCTCTGCGTCTCAGAGACTCTGCGTCTCAGAGTCTCTGCGTCTCAGTGTCTCTGCGTCTCAGCGTCTCAGTCTCTCTGCGTCTCAGAGTCTCTGCGTCTCAGAGTCTCTGCGTCTCAGAGTCTCAGCGTCTCAGAGTCTCTGCGTCTCAGTGTCTCTGCGTCTCAGAGTCCCTGCGTCTCAGTGTCTCTGCGTCTCAGAGTCTCTGCGTCTCAGTGTCTCTGCGTCTCAGAGTCTCTGCGTCTCAGTGTCTCTGCGTCTCAGTGTCTCTGCGTCTCAGAGTCTCTGCGTCTCAGTGTCTCTGCGTCTCAGAGTCTCTGCGTCTCAGAGTCTCTGCGCCTCAGAGTCTCTGCGTCTCAGAGTCTCTGCGTCTCAGTGTCTCTGCGTCTCAGAGTCTCTGCGTCTCAGTGTCTCTGCGTCTCAGAGTCTCTGCGTCTCAGTGTCTCTGCGTCTCAGTGTCTCAGTGTCTCTGCGTCTCAGAGTCTCTGCGTCTCAGTGTCTCTGCGTCTCAGAGTCTCTGCGTCTCAGAGTCTCTGCATCTCAGTGTCTCTGCGTCTCAGAGTCTCTGCGTCTCAGAGTCTCTGCGTCTCAGTGTCTCTGCGTCTCAGCGTCTCAGTCTCTCTGCGTCTCAGAGTCTCTGCGTCTCAGAGTCTCTGCGTCTCAGTGTCTCTGCGTCTCAGAGTCTCTGCGTCTCAGAGTCTCTGCGTCTCAGTGTCTCTGCATCTCAGCGTCTCAGTCTCTCTGCGTCTCAGACTCTCTGCGTCTCAGAGTCTCTGCGTCTCAGAGTCTCTGCGTCTCACAGTCTCTGCGTCTCACAGTCTCTGCGTCTCAGTGTCTCTGCGTCTCAGAGTCCCGGCGTCTCAGTGTCTCTGCGTCTCAGAGTCTCTGCGTCTCAGTGTCTCTGCGTCTCAGAGTCTCTGCGTCTCAGTGTCTCTGCGTCTCAGAGTCTCTGCGTCTCAGTGTCTCTGCGTCTCAGAGTCTCTGCGTCTCAGAGTCTCTGCGTCTCAGAGTCTCTGCGTCTCAGTGTCTCTGCGTCTCAGAGTCTCTGCGTCTCAGAGTCTCTGCGTCTCAGTGTCTCTGCGTCTCAGTGTCTCTGCGTCTCAGAGTCTCTGCGTCTCAGTGTCTCTGCGTCTCAGAGTCTCTGCGTCTCAGTGTCTCTGCGTCTCAGTGTCTCTGCGTCTCAGAGTCTCTGCGTCTCTGCGTCTCAGTGTCTCTGCGTCTCAGTGTCTCTGCGTCTCAGAGTCTCTGCGTCTCAGAGTCTCTGCGTCTCAGTGTCTCTGCGTCTCAGAGTCTCTGCGTCTCTGCGTCTCAGAGTCTCTGCGTCTCTGCGTCTCTGCGTCTCAGCGTCTCTGCGTCTCAGCGTCTCTGCGTCTCAGAGTCTCTGCGTCTCAGCGTCTCTGCGTCTCAGCGTCTCTGCGTCTCAGCGTCTCTGCGTCTCAGCGTCTCTGCGTCTCAGAGTCTCTGCGTCTCAGCGTCTCTGCGTCTCAGAGTCTCTGCGTCTCAGCGTCTCAGCGTCTCTGCGTCTCAGAGTCTCTGCGTCTCAGTGTCTCTGCGTCTCAGAGTCTCTGCGTCTCAGAGTCTCTGCGTCTCAGTGTCTCTGCGTCTCAGAGTCTCTGCGTCTCAGAGTCTCTGCGTCTCTGCGTCTCTGCGTCTCTGCGTCTCAGCGTCTCAGCGTCTCAGAGTCTCTGCGTCTCAGGGTCTCTGCGTCTCAGTGTCTCTGCGTCTCAGAGTCTCTGCGTCTCTGCGTCTCAGCGTCTCTGCGTCTCAGTGTCTCTGCGTCTCAGAGTCTCTGCGTCTCAGCGTCTCTGCGTCTCAGCGTCTCTGCGTCTCAGCGTCTCTGCGTCTCAGCGTCTCTGCGTCTCAGCGTCTCTGCGTCTCAGAGTCTCTGCGTCTCAGCGTCTCAGCGTCTCTGCGTCTCAGAGTCTCTGCGTCTCTGCGTCTCAGCGTCTCTGCGTCTCAGCGTCTCTGCGTCTCAGCGTCTCTGCGTCTCAGAGTCTCTGCGTCTCAGCGTCTCTGCGTCTCAGAGTCTCTGCGTCTCAGCATCTCAGCGTCTCTGCGTCTCAGAGTCTCAGTGTCTCTGCGTCTCAGAGTCTCTGCGTCTCTGCGTCTCAGAGTCTCTGCGTCTCAGAGTCTCAGAGTCTCTGCGTCTCTGCGTCTCTGCGTCTCTGCGTTCTCAGAGTCTCAGTGTCTCTGCGTCTCAGAGTCTCTGCGTCTCTGCGTCTCTGCGTCTCTGCGTCTCTGCGTCTCCAGAGTCTCAGAGTCTCTGCGTCTCAGAGTCTCTGCGTCTCAGAGTCTCAGAGTCTCAGTGTCTCTGCGTCTCAGAGTCTCTGCGTCTCTGCGTCTAAGGGTTCTGCGTCTCAGAGTCTCTGCGTCTCTGCGTCTCTGCGTCTCAGAATCTCAGTGTCTCTGCGTTTCGAGTCTCAGTGTCTCTGCGTCTCAGAGTCTCTGCGTCTCTACGTCTCTGCGTCTCTGCGTCTCAGAGTCTCTGCGTCTCAGAGTCTCAGTGTCTCTGCGTCTCAGAGTCTCTGCGTCTCTGCGTCTCAGAGTCTCTGCGTCTCAGAGTCTCCTGCGTCTCAGTGTCTCTGCGTCTCAGAGTCTCTGCGTCTCTGCGTCTCAGAGTCTCTGCGTGTCAGTGTCTCTGCGTCTCTGCGTCTCTGCGTCTCAGATTCTCTGTGTCTCTGCGTCTCAGAGTCCCTCTGCGTCTCTGCGTCTCTGCGTCTCTGCGTCTCAGAGTCTCAGTGTCTCTGCGTCCTCAGAGTCTCTGCGTCTCTGCGTCTCAGAGTCTCTGCGTCTCTGCGTCCTCAGAGTCTCTGCGTCTCAGAGTTCCTGCGTCTCTGCGTCTCTGCGTCTCTGCGTCTCAGAGTCTCAGTGTCTCTGCGTCTCAGAGTCTCTGCGTCTCCTGCGTCTCAGAGTCTCTGCGTCTCTGCGTCTCAGAGTCTCTGCGTCTCAGAGTCTCTCCGTCTCTGCGTCTCAGAGTCTCTGCGTCTCTGCGTCTCAGAGTCTCTGCGTCTCTGCGTCTCAGAGGTCTCTGCGTCTCTGCGTCTCAAAGTCTCTGCGTCTCTGCGTCTCAGAGTCTCTGCGTCTCTGCGTCTCAGAGTCTCTGCGTCTCTGCGTCTCAAAGTCTCTGCGTCTCTGCGTCTCAGAGTCTCTGCGTCTCTGCGTCTCAGAGTCTCTGCGTCTCAGTGTCTCTGCGTCTCTGCGTCTCTGCGTCTCAGAGTCTCTGCGTCTCAGCGTCTCAGCGTCTCAGAGTCTCTGTGTCTCAGAGTCTCTGCTTCTCAGAGTCTCTGCGTCTCTGCGTCTCAGAGTCTCTGCGTCTCAGAGTCTCAGCGTCTCAGCAATTCAGTTTCCCTGCGTCTCAGATTCTCTGCGTCTCAGAGTCACTGCGTCTCAGAGTCTCTGTGTCTCAGCGTCTCAGAGTCTCTGCGTCTCAGAGTCTCTGCGTCTCAGTGTCTCTGCGTCTCAGTGTCTCTGCGTCTCAGTGTCTCTGCGTCTCAGAGTCTCTGCGTCTCAGTGTCTCTGCGTCTCAGTGTCTCTGCGTCTCAGTGTCTCTGCGTCTCAGAGTCTCTGAGTCTCAGAGTCTCTGCATCTCTGCGTCTCAGTGTCTCTGCGTCTCAGTGTCTCTGCGTCTCAGAGTCTCTGCGTCTCAGAGTCTCTGCATCTCTGCGTCTCAGTGTCTCTGCATCTCAGAGTCTCTGCGTCTTAGAGTCTCTGCGTCTCAGAGTCTCTGCGTCTAAGTGTCTCTGCGTCTCAGAGTCTCTGCGTCTCAGTGTCTCTGCGTCTCAGAGTCTCTGCGTCTCAGTGTCTCTGCGTCTCTGAGTCTCTGCGTCTCAGAGTCTCTGCGTCTCAGTGTCTCTGCGTCTCAGCGTCTCTGTGTCTCAGTGTCTCTGCGTCTCAGAGTGTCTGCGTCTCAGAGTCTCTGCGTCTCAGAGTCTCTGCGTCTCAGAGTCTCTGCGTCTCAGTGTCTCTGCGTCTCAGAATCTCTGCGTCTCAGATTCTCTGCGCCTGAGTGTCTCTGCGTCTCAGAGTCTCTGCGTCTCAGAGTCTCTGCGACTCAGAGTCTCTGCGTCTCAGTGTCTCTGCGTCTCAGAGTCTCTGCGTCTCAGTGTCTCTGCGTCTCAGTGTCTCTGCGTCTCAGAGTCTCTGCGTCTCAGCGTCTCAGAGTCTCTGCGTCTCAGAGTCTCTGCGTCTCAGTGTCTCTGCGTCTCAGTGTCTCTGCGTCTCAGAGTCTCTGCGTCTCAGCGTCTCAGAGTCTCTGCGTCTCAGAGTCTCTGCGTCTCAGTGTCTCTGCGTCTCAGAGTCTCTGCGTCTCAGTGTCTCTGCGTCTCAGAGTCTCTGCGTCTCAGCGTCTCAGAGTCCCTGCGTCTCAGAGTCTCTGCGTCTCAGTGTCTCTGCGTCTCAGAGTCTCTGCGTCTCAGCGTCTCGGAGTCTCTGCGTCTCAGAGTCTCTGCGTCTCAGCGTCTCGGAGTCTCTGCGTCTCAGAGTCTCTGCGTCTCAGTGTCTCTGCGTCTCAGAGTCTCTGCGTCTCAGAGTCTCTGCGTCTCAGAGTCTCTGCGTCTCAGTGTCTCTGCGTCTCAGAGTCTCTGCGTCTCAGAGTCTCTGTGTCTCAGTGTCTCTGCGTCTCAGAGTCTCTGCGTCTCTGCGTCTCAGTGTCTCTGCGTCTCAGCTTCTCAGTCTCTCTGCGTCTCAGCGTCTCAGCGTCTCAGAGTCTTTGCGTCTCAGTGTCTCTGCGTCTCAGAGTCTCTGCGTCTCAGTGTCTCTGCGTCTCTGCGTCTCAGCGTCTCAGCGTCTCAGTCTCTCTGCGTCTCAGAGTCTCTGCGTCTTAGAGTCTCTGCGTCTCAGTGTCTCTGCGTCTCAGAGTCTCTGCGTCTCAGAGTCTCTGCGTCTCACAGTCTCTGCGTCTCAGTGTCTCTGCGTCTCAGCGTCTCAGTCACTCTGCGTCTCAGAGTCTCTGCGTCTCAGAGTCTCTGAGTCTCAGAGTCTCTGCGTCTCACAGTCTCTGCGTCTCAGTGTCTCTGCGTCTCAGAGTCTCAGTCTCTCTGCGTCTCAGAGTCCCTGCGTCTCAGAGTCTCTGCGTCTCAGAGTCTCTGCGTCTCAGAGTCTCTGCGTCTCACAGTCTCTGCGTCTCAGTGTCTCTGCGTCTCAGAGTCCCTGCGTCTCAGTGTCTCTGCGTCTCAGAGTCTCTGCGTCTCAGAGTCTCTGCGTCTCAGTGTCTCTGCGTCTCAGAGTCTCTGCGTCTCAGAGTCTCTGTGTCTCAGTGTCTCTGCGTCTCAGAGTCTCTGCGTCTCTGCGTCTCAGTGTCTCTGCGTCTCAGCTTCTCAGTCTCTCTGCGTCTCAGCGTCTCAGCGTCTCAGAGTCTTTGCGTCTCAGTGTCTCTGCGTCTCAGAGTCTCTGCGTCTCAGTGTCTCTGCGTCTCTGCGTCTCAGCGTCTCAGCGTCTCAGTCTCTCTGCGTCTCAGAGTCTCTGCGTCTTAGAGTCTCTGCGTCTCAGTGTCTCTGCGTCTCAGAGTCTCTGCGTCTCAGAGTCTCTGCGTCTCACAGTCTCTGCGTCTCAGTGTCTCTGCGTCTCAGCGTCTCAGTCACTCTGCGTCTCAGAGTCTCTGCGTCTCAGAGTCTCTGAGTCTCAGAGTCTCTGCGTCTCACAGTCTCTGCGTCTCAGTGTCTCTGCGTCTCAGCGTCTCAGTCTCTCTGCGTCTCAGAGTCTCTGCGTCTCAGAGTCTCTGCGTCTCAGAGTCTCTGCGTCTCAGAGTCTCTACGTCTCAGAGTCTCTGCGTCTCACAGTCTCTGCGTCTCAGTGTCTCTGCGTCTCAGAGTCCCTGCGTCTCAGTGTCTCTGCGTCTCAGAGTCTCTGCGTCTCAGTGTCTCTGCGTCTCAGAGTCTCTGCGTCTCAGTGTCTCTGCGCCTCAGTGTCTCTGCGTCTCAGAGTCTCTGCGTCTCAGTGTCTCTGCGTCGCAGAGTCTCTGCGTCTCAGAGTCTCTGCGTCTCAGTGTCTCTGCGTCTCAGAGTCTCTGCGTCTCAGTGTCTCTGCGTCTCAGAGACTCTGCGTCTCAGAGTCTCTGCGTCTCAGTGTCTCTGCGTCTCAGCGTCTCAGTCTCTCTGCGTCTCAGAGTCTCTGCGTCTCAGAGTCTCTGCGTCTCAGAGTCTCTGCGTCTCAGAGTCTCTGCGTCTCAGTGTCTCTGCGTCTCAGAGTCCCTGCGTCTCAGTGTCTCTGCGTCTCAGAGTCTCTGCGTCTCAGTGTCTCTGCGTCTCAGAGTCTCTGCGTCTCAGTGTCTCTGCGTCTCAGTGTCTCTGCGTCTCAGAGTCTCTGCGTCTCAGAGTCTCTGCGTCTCAGAGTCTCTGCGCCTCAGAGTCTCTGCGTCTCAGAGTCTCTGCGTCTCAGTGTCTCTGCGTCTCAGAGTCTCTGCGTCTCAGTGTCTCTGCGTCTCAGAGTCTCTGCGTCTCAGTGTCTCTGCGTCTCAGTGTCTCAGTGTCTCTGCGTCTCAGAGTCTCTGCGTCTCAGTGTCTCTGCGTCTCAGAGTCTCTGCGTCTCAGAGTCTCTGCATCTCAGTGTCTCTGCGTCTCAGAGTCTCTGCGTCTCAGAGTCTCTGCGTCTCAGTGTCTCTGCGTCTCAGAGTCTCTGCGTCTCAGAGTCTCTGCGTCTCAGTGTCTCTGCATCTCAGCGTCTCAGTCTCTCTGCGTCTCAGAGTCTCTGCGTCTCAGAGTCTCTGCGTCTCAGAGTCTCTGCGTCTCACAGTCTCTGCGTCTCACAGTCTCTGCGTCTCAGTGTCTCTGCGTCTCAGAGTCCCGGCGTCTCAGTGTCTCTGCGTCTCAGAGTCTCTGCGTCTCAGTGTCTCTGCGTCTCAGAGTCTCTGCGTCTCAGAGTCTCTGCGTCTCAGTGTCTCTGCGTCTCAGTGTCTCTGCGTCTCAGAGTCTCTGCGTCTCAGTGTCTCTGCGTCTCAGAGTCTCTGCGTCTCAGAGTCTCTGCGTCTCAGTGTCTCTGCTTCTCAGAGTCTCTGCGTCTCAGAGTCTCTGCGTCTCAGAGTCTCTGCGTCTCAGTGTCTCTGCGTCTCAGAGTCTCTGCGTCTCAGAGTCTCTGCGTCTCAGTGTCTCTGCGTCTCAGTGTCTCTGCGTCTCAGAGTCTCTGCGTCTCAGAGTCTCTGCGTCTCAGTGTCTCTGCGTCTCAGAGTCTCTGCGTCTCAGTGTCTCTGCGTCTCAGTGTCTCTGCGTCTCAGAGTGTCTGCGTCTCTGCGTCTCAGTGTCTCTGCGTCTCAGTGTCTCTGCGTCTCAGAGTCTCTGCGTCTCAGAGTCTCTGCGTCTCAGTGTCTCTGCGTCTCAGAGTCTCTGCATCTCTGCGTCTCAGAGTCACTGCGTCTCTGCGTCTCTGCGTCTCTGCGTCTCAGCGTCTCTGCGTCTCAGCGTCTCTGCGTCTCAGAGTCTCTGCGTCTCAGCGTCTCTGCGTCTCAGCGTCTCTGCGTCTCAGCGTCTCTGCGTCTCAGCGTCTCTGCGTCTCAGAGTCTCTGCGTCTCAGCGTCTCTGCGTCTCAGAGTCTCTGCGTCTCAGCGTCTCAGCGTCTCTGCGTCTCAGAGTCTCTGCGTCTCAGTGTCTCTGCGTCTCAGAGTCTCTGCGTCTCAGAGTCTCTGCGTCTCAGTGTCTCTGCGTATCAGAGTCTCTGCGTCTCAGAGTCTCTGCGTCTCTGCGTCTCAGCGTCTCAGCGTCTCAGCGTCTCAGAGTCTCTGCGTCTCAGGGTCTCTGCGTCTCAGTGTCTCTGCGTCTCAGAGTCTCTGCGTCTCTGCGTCTCAGCGTCTCTGCGTCTCAGTGTCTCTGCGTCTCAGAGTCTCTGCGTCTCAGCGTCTCTGCGTCTCAGCGTCTCTGCGTCTCAGCGCCTCTGCGTCTCAGCGTCTCTGCGTCTCAGAGTCTCTGCGTCTCAGCGTCTCAGAGTCTCTGCGTCTCAGCGTCTCAGCGTCTCTGCGTCTCAGAGTCTCTGCGTCTCTGCGTCTCAGCGTCTCTGCGTCTCAGCGTCTCTGCGTCTCAGCGTCTCTGCGTCTCAGAGTCTCTGCGTCTCAGCGTCTCTGCGTCTCAGAGTCTCTGCGTCTCAGCGTCTCAGCGTCTCTGCGTCTCAGAGTCTCAGTGTCTCTGCGTCTCAGAGTCTCTGCGTCTCTGCGTCTCAGAGTCTCTGCGTCTCAGAGTCTCAGAGTCTCTGCGTCTCTGCGTCTCTGCGTCTCTGCGTCTCAGAGTCTCAGTGTCTCTGCGTCTCAGAGTCTCTGCGTCTCTGCGTCTCTGCGTCTCTGCGTCTCAGAGTCTCAGAGTCTCTGCGTCTCAGAGTCTCTGCGTCTCAGAGTCTCAGAGTCTCAGTGTCTCTGCGTCTCAGAGTCTCTGCGTCTCTGCGTCTCAGAGTCTCTGCGTCTCAGAGTCTCTGCGTCTCTGCGTCTCTGCGTCTCAGAATCTCAGTGTCTCTGCGTCTCAGAGTCTCAGTGTCTCTGCGTCTCAGAGTCTCTGCGTCTCTACGTCTCTGCGTCTCTGCGTCTCAGAGTCTCTGCGTCTCAGAGTCTCAGTGTCTCTGCGTCTCAGAGTCTCTGCGTCTCTGCGTCTCAGAGTCTCTGCGTCTCAGAGTCTCTGCGTCTCAGTGTCTCTGCGTCTCAGAGTCTCTGCGTCTCTGCGTCTCAGAGTCTCTGCGTGTCAGTGTCTCTGCGTCTCTGCGTCTCTGCGTCTCAGAGTCTCAGTGTCTCTGCGTCTCAGAGTCTCTGCGTCTCTGCATCTCTGCGTCTCTGCGTCTCAGAGTCTCAGTGTCTCTGCGTCTCAGAGTCTCTGCGTCTCTGCGTCTCAGAGTCTCTGTGTCTCTGCGTCTCAGAGTCTCTGCGTCTCAGAGTCTCTGCATCTCTGCGTCTCTGCGTCTCTGCGTCTCAGAGTCTCAGTGTCTCTGCGTCTCAGAGTCTCTGCGTCTCTGCGTCTCAGAGTCTCTGCGTCTCTGCGTCTCAGAGTCTCTGCGTCTCAGAGTCTCTGCGTCTCTGCGTCTCAGAGTCTCTGCGTCTCTGCGTCTCAGAGTCTCTGCGTCTCTGCGTCTCAGAGTCTCTGCGTCTCTGCGTCTCAGAGTCTCTGCGTCTCTGCGTCTCAGAGTCTCTGCGTCTCTGCGTCTCAGTGTCTCTGCGTCTCTGCGTCTCAGAGTCTCTGCGTCTCAGCGTCTCAGCGTCTCAGAGTCTCTGTGTCTCAGAGTCTCTGCTTCTCAGAGTCTCTGCGTCTCTGCGTCTCAGAGTCTCTGCGTCTCAGAGTCTCTGCGTCTCAGCGTGTCAGTTTCCCTGCGTCTCAGATTCTCTGCGTCTCAGAGTCACTGCGTCTCAGAGTCTCTGCGTCTCAGCGTCTCAGAGTCTCTGCGCCTCAGAGTCTCTGCGTCTCAGTGTCTCTGCGTCTCACTGTCTCTGCGTCTCAGTGTCTCTGCGTCTCAGAGTCTCTGCGTCTCAGTGTCTCTGCGTCTCAGTGTCTCTGCGTCTCAGTGTCTCTGCGTCTCAGAGTCTCTGAGTCTCAGAGTCTCTGCATCTCTGCGTCTCAGTGTCTCTGCGTCTCAGTGTCTCTGCGTCTCAGAGTATCTGCGTCTCAGAGTCTCTGCATCTCTGCGTCTCAGTGTCTCTGCATCTCAGAGTCTCTGCGTCTCAGAGTCTCTGCGTCTCAGAGTCTCTGCGTCTCAGTGTCTCTGCGTCTCAGAGTCTCTGCGTCTCAGTGTCTCTGCGTCTCTGAGTCTCTGCGTCTCAGAGTCTCTGCGTCTCAGTGTCTCTGCGTCTCAGAGTCTCTGGGTCTCAGTGTCTCTGCGTCTCAGAGTCTCTGCGTCTCAGCGTCTCTGCGTCTCAGCGTCTCTGCGTCTCAGCGTCTCAGAGTCTCTGCGTCTCAGAGTCTCTGCGTCTCAGAGTCTCTGCGTCTCAGAGTCTCTGCGTCTCAGAGTCTCTGCGTCTCAGAGTCTATGCGTCTCAGAGTCTCTGCGTCTCAGCGTCTCAGCGTCTCAGAGTCTCTGCGTCTCAGAGTCTCTGCGTCTCAGTGTCTCTGCGTCTCAGAGTCTCTGCGTCTCAGAGACTCTGCGTCTCAGAGTCTCTGCGTCTCAGTGTCTCTGCGTCTCAGAGTCTCTGCGTCTCAGAGTCTCTGCGTCTCAGAGTCTCTGCGTCCCAGAGTCTCAGAGTCTCTGCGTCTCAGAGTCTCTGCGTCTCAGTGTCTCTGCGTCTCAGTGTCTCTGCGTCTCAGAGTCTCTGCGTCTCAGAGTCTCTGCGTCTCAGAGTCTCTGCGTCTCAGAGTCTCTGCGTCTCAGTGTCTCTGCGTCTCAGAGTCTCTGCGTCTCAGAGTCTCTGCGTCTCAGAGTCTCAGAGTCTCTGCGTCTCAGAGTCTCTGCGTCTCAGAGTCTCTGCGTCTAAGAGTCTCTGCGTCTCAGAGTCTCAGAGTCTCTGCGTCTCAGAGTCTCTGCGTCTCAGTGTCTCTGCGTCTCAGAGTCTCTGCGTCTCAGCGTCTCAGAGTCTCTGCGTCTCAGCGTCTCAGAGTCTCTGCGTCTCAGAGTCTCTGCGTCTCAGAGTCTCTGCATCTCTGCGTCTCTGCGTCTCTGCGTCTCAGAGTCTCAGTGTCTCTGCGTCTCAGAGTCTCTGCGTCTCTGCGTCTCAGAGTCTCTGCGTCTCTGCGTCTCAGAGTCTCTGCGTCTCAGAGTCTCTGCGTCTCTGCGTCTCAGAGTCTCTGCGTCTCTGCGTCTCAGAGTCTCTGCGTCTCTGCGTCTCAGAGTCTCTGCGTCTCTGCGTCTCAAAGTCTCTGCGTCTCTGCGTCTCAGAGTCTCTGCGTCTCTGCGTCTCAGTGTCTCTGCGTCTCTGCGTCTCAGAGTCTCTGCGTCTCAGCGTCTCAGCGTCTCAGAGTCTCTGTGTCTCAGAGTCTCTGCTTCTCAGAGTCTCTGCGTCTCTGCGTCTCAGAGTCTCTGCGTCTCAGAGTCTCTGCGTCTCAGCGTGTCAGTTTCCCTGCGTCTCAGATTCTCTGCGTCTCAGAGTCACTGCGTCTCAGAGTCTCTGCGTCTCAGCGTCTCAGAGTCTCTGCGCCTCAGAGTCTCTGCGTCTCAGTGTCTCTGCGTCTCACTGTCTCTGCGTCTCAGTGTCTCTGCGTCTCAGAGTCTCTGCGTCTCAGTGTCTCTGCGTCTCAGTGTCTCTGCGTCTCAGTGTCTCTGCGTCTCAGAGTCTCTGAGTCTCAGAGTCTCTGCATCTCTGCGTCTCAGTGTCTCTGCGTCTCAGTGTCTCTGCGTCTCAGAGTATCTGCGTCTCAGAGTCTCTGCATCTCTGCGTCTCAGTGTCTCTGCGTCTCAGAGTCTCTGCGTCTCAGAGTCTCTGCGTCTCAGAGTCTCTGCGTCTCAGTGTCTCTGCGTCTCAGAGTCTCTGCGTCTCAGTGTCTCTGCGTCTCTGAGTCTCTGCGTCTCAGAGTCTCTGCGTCTCAGTGTCTCTGCGTCTCAGAGTCTCTGGGTCTCAGTGTCTCTGCGTCTCAGAGTCTCTGCGTCTCAGCGTCTCTGCGTCTCAGCGTCTCTGCGTCTCAGCGTCTCAGAGTCTCTGCGTCTCAGAGTCTCTGCGTCTCAGAGTCTCTGCGTCTCAGAGTCTCTGCGTCTCAGAGTCTCTGCGTCTCAGAGTCTATGCGTCTCAGAGTCTCTGCGTCTCAGCGTCTCAGCGTCTCAGAGTCTCTGCGTCTCAGAGTCTCTGCGTCTCAGTGTCTCTGCGTCTCAGAGTCTCTGCGTCTCAGAGACTCTGCGTCTCAGAGTCTCTGCGTCTCAGTGTCTCTGCGTCTCAGAGTCTCTGCGTCTCAGAGTCTCTGCGTCTCAGAGTCTCTGCGTCCCAGAGTCTCAGAGTCTCTGCGTCTCAGAGTCTCTGCGTCTCAGTGTCTCTGCGTCTCAGTGTCTCTGCGTCTCAGAGTCTCTGCGTCTCAGAGTCTCTGCGTCTCAGAGTCTCTGCGTCTCAGAGTCTCTGCGTCTCAGTGTCTCTGCGTCTCAGAGTCTCTGCGTCTCAGAGTCTCTGCGTCTCAGAGTCTCAGAGTCTCTGCGTCTCAGAGTCTCTGCGTCTCAGAGTCTCTGAGTCTAAGAGTCTCTGCGTCTCAGAGTCTCAGAGTCTCTGCGTCTCAGAGTCTCTGCGTCTCAGTGTCTCTGCGTCTCAGAGTCTCTGCGTCTCAGCGTCTCAGAGTCTCTGCGTCTCAGCGTCTCAGAGTCTCTGCGTCTCAGAGTCTCTGCGTCTCAGTGTCTCAGTGTCTCTGCGTCTCAGAGTCTCTGCGTCTCAGAGTGTCTGCGTCTCAGAGTCTCTGCGTCTCAGAGTCTCTGCGTCTCAGAGTCTCTGCGTCTCAGAGTCTCTTCGTCTCAGAGTCTCTGCGTCTCAGAGTCTCTGCGTCTCAGAGTCTCTGCGTCTCAGTGTCTCTGCGTGTCAGAATCTCTGCGTCTCAGATTCTCTGCGTCTCAGTGTCTCTGCGTCTCAGAGTCTCTGCGTCTCAGAGTCTCTGCGACTCAGAGTCTCTGCGTCTCAGTGTCTCTGCGTCTCAGAGTCCCTGCGTCTCAGTGTCTCTGCGTCTCAGTGTCTCTGCGTCTCTGCGTCTCAGAATCTCAGTGTCTCTGCGTCTCAGAGTCTCAGTGTCTCTGCGTCTCAGAGTCTCTGCGTCTCTACGTCTCTGCGTCTCTGCGTCTCAGAGTCTCTGCGTCTCAGAGTCTCAGTGTCTCTGCGTCTCAGAGTCTCTGCGTCTCTGCGTCTCAGAGTCTCTGCGTCTCAGAGTCTCTGCGTCTCAGTGTCTCTGCGTCTCAGAGTCTCTGCGTCTCTGCGTCTCTGCGTCTCTGCGTCTCAGAGTCTCAGTGTCTCTGCGTCTCAGAGTCTCTGCGTCTCTGCGTCTCAGAGTCTCTGCGTCTCTGCGTCTCAGAGTCTCTGCGTCTCAGAGTCTCTGCGTCTCTGCGTCTCTGCGTCTCTGCGTCTCAGAGTCTCAGTGTCTCTGCGTCTCAGAGTCTCTGCGTCTCTGCGTCTCAGAGTCTCTGCGTCTCTGCGTCTCAGAGTCTCTGCGTCTCAGAGTCTCTCCGTCTCTGCGTCTCATAGTCTCTGCGTCTCTGCGTCTCAGAGTCTCTGCTTCTCTGCGTCTCAGAGTCTCTGCGTCTCTGCGTCTCAAAGTCTCTGCGTCTCTGCGTCTCAGAGTCTCTGCGTCTCTGCGTCTCAGTGTCTCTGCGTCTCTGCGTCTCAGAGTCTCTGCGTCTCAGCGTCTCAGCGTCTCAGAGTCTCTGTGTCTCAGAGTCTCTGCTTCTCAGAGTCTCTGCGTCTCTGCGTCTCAGAGTCTCTGCGTCTCAGAGTCTCTGCGTCTCAGCGTGTCAGTTTCCCTGCGTCTCAGATTCTCTGCGTCTCAGAGTCACTGCGTCTCAGAGTCTCTGCGTCTCAGCGTCTCAGAGTCTCTGCGTCTCAGAGTCTCTGCGTCTCAGTGTCTCTGCGTCTCAGTGTCTCTGCGTCTCAGTGTCTCTGCGTCTCAGAGTCTCTGCGTCTCAGTGTCTCTGCATCTCAGTGTCTCTGCGTCTCAGTGTCTCTGCGTCTCAGAGTCTCTGAGTCTCAGAGTCTCTGCATCTCTGCGTCTCAGTGTCTCTGCGTCTCAGTGTCTCTGCGTCTCAGAGTATCTGCGTCTCAGAGTCTCTGCATCTCTGCGTCTCAGTGTCTCTGCATCTCAGAGTCTCTGCGTCTCAGAGTCTCTGCGTCTCAGAGTCTCTGCGTCTCAGTGTCTCTGCGTCTCAGAGTCTCTGCGTCTCAGTGTCTCTGCGTCTCAGAGTCTCTGCGTCTCAGTGTCTCTGCGTCTCAGAGTCTCTGGGTCTCAGTGTCTCTGCGTCTCAGAGTCTCTGCGTCTCAGCGTCTCTGCGTCTCAGCGTCTCTGCGTCTCAGCGTCTCAGAGTCTCTGCGTCTCAGAGTCTCTGCGTCTCAGAGTCTCTGCGTCTCAGAGTCTCTGCGTCTCAGAGTCTCTGCGTCTCAGAGTCTATGCGTCTCAGAGTCTCTGCGTCTCAGCGTCTCAGCGCCTCAGAGTCTCTGCGTCTCAGAGTCTCTGCGTCTCAGTGTCTCTGCGTCTCAGAGTCTCTGCGTCTCAGAGACTCTGCGTCTCAGAGTCTCTGCGTCTCAGTGTCTCTGCGTCTCAGAGTCTCTGCGTCTCAGAGTCTCTGCGTCTCAGAGTCTCTGCGTCCCAGAGTCTCAGAGTCTCTGCGTCTCAGAGTCTCTGCGTCTCAGTGTCTCTGCGTCTCAGTGTCTCTGCGTCTCAGAGTCTCTGCGTCCCAGAGTCTCTGCGTCTCAGAGTCTCTGCGTCTCAGAGTCTCTGCGTCTCAGTGTCTCTGCGTCTCAGAGTCTCTGCGTCTCAGAGTCTCTGCGTCTCAGAGTCTCAGAGTCTCTGCGTCTCAGAGTCTCTGCGTCTCAGAGTCTCTGCGTCTAAGAGTCTCTGCGTCTCAGAGTCTCAGAGTCTCTGCGTCTCAGAGTCTCTGCGTCTCAGTGTCTCTGCGTCTCAGAGTCTCTGCGTCTCAGCGTCTCAGAGTCTCTGCGTCTCAGCGTCTCAGAGTCTCTGCGTCTCAGAGTCTCTGCGTCTCAGTGTCTCAGTGTCTCTGCGTCTCAGAGTCTCTGCGTCTCAGAGTGTCTGCGTCTCAGAGTCTCTGCGTCTCAGAGTCTCTGCGTCTCAGAGTCTCTGCGTCTCAGAGTCTCTTCGTCTCAGAGTCTCTGCGTCTCAGAGTCTCTGCGTCTCAGAGTCTCTGCGTCTCAGTGTCTCTGCGTGTCAGAATCTCTGCGTCTCAGATTCTCTGCGTCTCAGTGTCTCTGCGTCTCAGAGTCTCTGCGTCTCAGAGTCTCTGCGACTCAGAGTCTCTGCGTCTCAGTGTCTCTGCGTCTCAGAGTCCCTGCGTCTCAGTGTCTCTGCGTCTCAGTGTCTCTGCGTCTCAGCGTCTCAGAGTCTCTGCGTCTCAGAGTCTCTGCGTCTCAGTGTCTCTGCGTCTCAGTGTCTCTGCGTCTCAGAGTCTCTGCGTCTCAGCGTCTCAGAGTCTCTGCGTCTCAGAGTCTCTGCGTCTCAGTGTCTCTGCGTCTCAGTGTCTCTGCGTCTCAGAGTCTCTGCGTCTCTGCGTCTCAGCGTCTCAGAGTCTCTGCGTCTCAGAGTCTCTGCGTCTCAGTGTCTCTGCGTCTCAGTGTCTCTGCGTCTCAGAGTCTCTGCGTCGCAGCGTCTCTGCGTCTCAGCGTCTCAGAGTCTCTGCGTCTCAGAGTCTCTGCGTCTCAGTGTCTCTGTGTCTCAGAGTCTCTGCGTCTCAGAGTCTCTGCCTCTCAGTGTCTCTGCGTCTCAGAGTCTCTGCGTCTCAGTGTCTCTGCGTCTCAGAGTCTCTGCGTCTCAGTGTCTCTGCGTCTCAGATTCTCTGCGTCTCAGTGTCTCTGCGTCTCAGAGTCTCTGCGTCTCAGCGTCTCAGAGTCCCTGCGTCTCAGAGTCTCTGCGTCTCAGAGTCTCTGCGTCTCAGCGTCTCGGAGTCTCTGCGTCTCAGAGTCTCTGCGTCTCAGAGTCTCTGCGTCTCAGTGTCTCTGCGTCTCAGAGTCTCTGCGTCTCAGAGTCTCTGCGTATCAGTGTCTCTGCGTCTCAGAGTCACTGCGTCTCAGAGTCTCTGCGTCTCAGCGTCTCAGAGTCTCTGCGTCTCAGAGTCTCTGCGTCTCAGAGTCTCTGCGTCTCAGTGTCTCTGCGTTTCAGTGTCTCTGCGTATCAGAGTCTCTGAGTCTCAGAGTCTCTGCATCTCTGCGTCTCAGTGTCTCTGCGTCTCAGTGTCTCTGCGTCTCAGAGTCTCTGCGTCTCAGAGTCTCTGCATCTCTGCGTCTCAGCGTCTCTGCGTCTCAGAGTCTCTGCGTCTCAGAGTCTCTGCGTCTCAGAGTCTCTGCGTCTAAGAGTCTCTGCGTCTCAGAGTCTCTGCGTCTCAGTGTCTCTGCGTCTCAGAGTCTCTGCGTCTCAGTGTCTCTGCGTCTCTGAGTCTCTGCGTCTCAGTGTCTCTGCGTCTCAGTGTCTCAGAGTCTCTGCGTCTCAGAGTCTCTGCGTCTCAGAGTCTCTGCGTCTCAGAGTCTCTGCGCCTCAGAGTCTCTGCGTCTCAGCATCTCAGCGTCTCAGAGTCTCTGAGTCTCAGAGTCTCTGCGTCGCAGAGTCTCTGCGTCTCAGAGTCTCTGCGTCTCAGTGTCTCTGCGTCTCAGAGTCTCTGGGTCTCAGTGTCTCAGCATCTCAGAGTCTCTGCGTCTCAGCGTCTCTGCGTCTCAGCGTCTCTGCGTCTCAGCGTCTCAGAGTCTCTGCGTCTCAGAGTCTCTGCGTCTCAGAGTCTCTGCGTCTCAGAGTCTCTGCGTCTCAGTGTCTCTGCGTCTCAGAGTCTCTGCGTCTCAGAGTCTCTGCGTCTCACAGTCTCTGCGTCTCAGCGTCTCAGCGTCTCAGAGTCTCTGCGTCTCAGAGTCTCTGCGTCTCAGAGTCTCTGCGTCTCAGTGTCTCTGCGTCTCAGAGTCTGTGCGTCTCAGAGTCTCTGCGTCTCAGAGTCTCTGCGTCTCAGTGTCTCTGCGTCTCAGAGTCTCTGCGTCTCAGAGTCTCTGCGTCTCAGAGTCTCTGCGTCCCAGAGTCTCAGAGTCTCTGCGTCTCAGAGTCTCTGCGTCTCAGTGTCTCTGCGTCTCAGTGTCTCTGCGTCTCAGAGTCTCTGCGTCTCAGAGTCTCTGCGTCTCTGCGTCTCAGAGTCTCTGCGTCTCAGAGTCTCAGAGTCTCTGCGTCTCAGAGTCTCTGCGTCTCAGAGTCTCTGCGTCTAAGAGTCTCTGCGTCTCAGAGTCTCAGAGTCTCTGCGTCACAGAGTCTCTGCGTCTCAGAGTCTCTGCGTCTCAGAGTCTCTGCGTCTCAGCGTCTCAGAGTCTCTGCGTCTCAGAGTCTCTGCGTCTCAGCGTCTCAGAGTCTCTGCGTCTCAGCGTCTCAGAGTCTCTGCGTCTCAGCGTCTCAGAGTCTCTGCGTCTCAGAGTCTCTGCGTCTCAGAGTCTCTGCGACTCAGAGTCTCTGCGTCTCAGTGTCTCTGCGTCTCAGAGTCTCTACGTCTCAGAGTCTCTGCGTCTCAGCGTCTCTGCGTCTCAGAGTCTCTGCGTCTCAGAGTCTCTGCGTCTCTGTGTCTCAGTGTCTCTGCGTCTCAGAGTGTCTGCGTCTCAGAGTCTCTGCGTCTCAGAGTCTCTGCGTCTCAGAGTCTCTGCGTCTCAGTGTCTCTGCGTCTCAGAATCTCTGCGTCTCAGATTCTCTGCGCCTGAGTGTCTCTGCGTCTCAGAGTCTCTGCGTCTCAGAGTCTCTGCGACTCAGAGTCTCTGCGTCTCAGTGTCTCTGCGTCTCAGAGTCTCTGCGTCTCAGTGTCTCTGCGTCTCAGTGTCTCTGCGTCTCAGTGTCTCTGCGTCTCAGCGTCTCAGAGTCTCTGCGTCTCAGAGTCTCTGCGTCTCAGTGTCTCTGCGTCTCAGTGTCTCTGCGTCTCAGTGTCTCTGCGTCTCAGAGTCTCTGCGTCTCAGCGTCTCAGAGTCTCTGCGTCTCAGAGTCTCTGCGTCTCAGTGTCTCTGCGTCTCAGAGTCTCTGCGTCTCAGTGTCTCTGCGTCTCAGAGTCTCTGCGTCTCAGCGTCTCAGAGTCCCTGCGTCTCAGAGTCTCTGCGTCTCAGTGTCTCTGCGTCTCAGAGTCTCTGCGTCTCAGCGTCTCGGAGTCTCTGCGTCTCAGAGTCTCTGCGTCTCAGTGTCTCTGCGTCTCAGAGTCTCTGCGTCTCAGAGTCTCTGCGTCTCAGAGTCTCTGCGTCTCAGTGTCTCTGCGTCTCAGAGTCTCTGCGTCTCAGAGTCTCTGCGTCTCAGTGTCTCTGCGTCTCAGAGTCTCGGCGTCTCTGCGTCTCAGTGTCTCTGCGTCTCAGCTTCTCAGTCTCTCTGCGTCTCAGCGTCACAGCGTCTCAGAGTCTTTGCGTCTCAGTGTCTCTGCGTCTCAGAGTCTCTGCGTCTCAGTGTCTCTGCGTCTCTGCATCTCAGCGTCTCAGCGTCTCAGTCTCTCTGCGTCTCAGCGTCTCTGCGTCTTAGAGTCTCTGCGTCTCAGTGTCTCTGCGTCTCAGAGTCTCTGCGTCTCAGAGTCTCTGCGTCTCACAGACTCTGCGTCTCAGTGTCTCTGCATCTCAGCGTCTCAGTCACTCTGCGTCTCAGAGTCTCTGCGTCTCAGAGTCTCTGAGTCTCAGAGTCTCTGCGTCTCACAGTCTCTGCGTCTCAGTGTCTCTGCGTCTCAGCGTCTCAGTCTCTCTGCGTCTCAGAGTCTCTGCGTCTCAGAGTCTCTGCGTCTCAGAGTCTCGGCGTCTCAGAGTCTCTACGTCTCAGAGTCTCTGCGTCTCACAGTCTCTGCGTCTCAGTGTCTCTGCGTCTCAGAGTCCCTGCGTCTCAGTGTCTCTGCGTCTCAGAGTCTCTGCGTCTCAGTGTCTCTGCGTCTCAGAGTCTCTGCGTCTCAGTGTCTCTGCGCCTCAGTGTCTCTGCGTCTCAGAGTCTCTGCGTCTCAGTGTCTCTGCGTCTCAGAGTCTCTGCGTCTCAGAGTCTCTGCGTCTCAGTGTCTCTGCGTCTCAGAGTCTCTGCGTCTCAGTGTCTCTGCGTCTCAGAGACTCTGCGTCTCAGAGTCTCTGCGTCTCATTGTCTCTGCGTCTCAGCGTCTCAGTCTCTCTGCGTCTCAGAGACTCTGCGTCTCAGAGTCTCTGCGTCTCAGAGTCTCTGCGTCTCAGAGTCTCTGCGTCTCAGTGTCTCTGCGTCTCAGAGTCCCTGCGTCTCAGTGTCTCTGCGTCTCAGAGTCTCTGCGTCTCAGTGTCTCTGCGTCTCAGAGTCTCTGCGTCTCAGTGTCTCTGCGTCTCAGTGTCTCTGCGTCTCAGAGTTTCTGCGTCTCAGTGTCTCTGCGTCTCAGAGTCTCTGCGTCTCAGAGTCTCTGCGCCATAGAGTCTCTGCGTCTCAGAGTCTCTGCGTCTCAGTGTCTCTGCGTCTCAGAGTCTCTGCGTCTCAGTGTCTCTGCGTCTCAGAGTCTCTGCGTCTCAGTGTCTCTGCGTCTCAGTGTCTCAGTGTCTCTGCGTCTCAGAATCTCTGCGTCTCAGTGTCTCTGTGTCTCAGAGTCTCTGCGTCTCAGAGTCTCTGCATCTCAGTGTCTCTGCGTCTCAGAGTCTCTGCGTCTCAGAGTCTCTGCGTCTCAGTGTCTCTGCGTCTCAGCGTCTCAGTCTCTCTGCGTCTCAGAGTCTCTGCGTCTCAGAGTCTCTGCGTCTCAGTGTCTCTGCGTCTCAGAGTCTCTGCGTCTCAGAGTCTCTGCGTCTCAGTGTCTCTGCATCTCAGCGTCTCAGTCTCTCTGCGTCTCAGAGTCTCTGCGTCTCAGAGTCTCTGCGTCTCAGAGTCTCTGCGTCTCACAGTCTCTGCGTCTCACAGTCTCTGCGTCTCAGTGTCTCTGCGTCTCAGAGTCCCGGCGTCTCAGTGTCTCTGCGTCTCAGAGTCTCTGCGTCTCAGTGTCTCTGCGTCTCAGAGTCTCTGCGTCTCAGAGTCTCTGCGTCTCAGTGTCTCTGCGTCTCAGTGTCTCTGCGTCTCAGAGTCTCTGCGTCTCAGTGTCTCTGCGTCTCAGAGTCTCTGCGTCTCAGAGTCTCTGCGTCTCAGAGTCTCTGCGTCTCACAGTCTCTGCGTCTCAGTGTCTCTGCGTCTCAGCGTCTCAGTCTCTCTGCGTCTCAGAGTCTCTGCGTCTCAGAGTCTCTGCGTCTCAGAGTCTCGGCGTCTCAGAGTCTCTACGTCTCAGAGTCTCTGCGTCTCACAGTCTCTGCGTCTCAGTGTCTCTGCGTCTCAGAGTCCCTGCGTCTCAGTGTCTCTGCGTCTCAGAGTCTCTGCGTCTCAGTGTCTCTGCGTCTCAGAGTCTCTGCGTCTCAGTGTCTCTGCGCCTCAGTGTCTCTGCGTCTCAGAGTCTCTGCGTCTCAGTGTCTCTGCGTCTCAGAGTCTCTGCGTCTCAGAGTCTCTGCGTCTCAGTGTCTCTGCGTCTCAGAGTCTCTGCGTCTCAGTGTCTCTGCGTCTCAGAGACTCTGCGTCTCAGAGTCTCTGCGTCTCATTGTCTCTGCGTCTCAGCGTCTCAGTCTCTCTGCGTCTCAGAGACTCTGCGTCTCAGAGTCTCTGCGTCTCAGAGTCTCTGCGTCTCAGTGTCTCTGCGTCTCAGAGTCCCTGCGTCTCAGTGTCTCTGCGTCTCAGAGTCTCTGCGTCTCAGTGTCTCTGCGTCTCAGAGTCTCTGCGTCTCAGTGTCTCTGCGTCTCAGTGTCTCTGCGTCTCAGAGTTTCTGCGTCTCAGTGTCTCTGCGTCTCAGAGTCTCTGCGTCTCAGAGTCTCTGCGCCATAGAGTCTCTGCGTCTCAGAGTCTCTGCGTCTCAGTGTCTCTGCGTCTCAGAGTCTCTGCGTCTCAGTGTCTCTGCGTCTCAGAGTCTCTGCGTCTCAGTGTCTCTGCGTCTCAGTGTCTCAGTGTCTCTGCGTCTCAGAATCTCTGCGTCTCAGTGTCTCTGTGTCTCAGAGTCTCTGCGTCTCAGAGTCTCTGCATCTCAGTGTCTCTGCGTCTCAGAGTCTCTGCGTCTCAGAGTCTCTGCGTCTCAGTGTCTCTGCGTCTCAGCGTCTCAGTCTCTCTGCGTCTCAGAGTCTCTGCGTCTCAGAGTCTCTGCGTCTCAGTGTCTCTGCGTCTCAGAGTCTCTGCGTCTCAGAGTCTCTGCGTCTCAGTGTCTCTGCATCTCAGCGTCTCAGTCTCTCTGCGTCTCAGAGTCTCTGCGTCTCAGAGTCTCTGCGTCTCAGAGTCTCTGCGTCTCACAGTCTCTGCGTCTCACAGTCTCTGCGTCTCAGTGTCTCTGCGTCTCAGAGTCCCGGCGTCTCAGTGTCTCTGCGTCTCAGAGTCTCTGCGTCTCAGTGTCTCTGCGTCTCAGAGTCTCTGCGTCTCAGAGTCTCTGCGTCTCAGTGTCTCTGCGTCTCAGTGTCTCTGCGTCTCAGAGTCTCTGCGTCTCAGTGTCTCTGCGTCTCAGAGTCTCTGCGTCTCAGAGTCTCTGCGTCTCAGTGTCTTTGCTTCTCAGAGTCTCTGCGTCTCAGAGTCTCTGCGTCTCAGAGTCTCTGCGTCTCAGTGTCTCTGCGTCTCAGAGTCTCTGCGTCTCAGAGTCTCTGCGTCTCAGTGTCTCTGCGTCTCAGTGTCTCTGCGTCTCAGAGTCTCTGCGTCTCAGAGTCTCTGCGTCTCAGTGTCTCTGCGTCTCAGAGTCTCTGCGTCTCAGTGTCTCTGCGTCTCAGTGTCTCTGCGTCTCAGAGTCTCTGCGTCTCTGCGTCTCAGTGTCTCTGCGTCTCAGTGTCTCTGCGTCTCAGAGTCTCTGCGTCTCAGAGTCTCTGCGTCTCAGTGTCTCTGCGTCTCAGAGTCTCTGCGTCTCTGCGTCTCAGAGTCTCTGCGTCTCTGCGTCTCTGCGTCTCTGCGTCTCAGCGTCTCTGCGTCTCAGCGTCTCTGCGTCTCAGCGTCTCTGCGTCTCAGCGTCTCAGAGTCTCAGCGTCTCTGCGTCTCAGCGTCTCTGCGTCTCAGAGTCTC
The DNA here is from genome assembly GCF_965287045.1 of Carcharhinus amblyrhynchos. Taxonomy (NCBI): domain Eukaryota; kingdom Metazoa; phylum Chordata; class Chondrichthyes; order Carcharhiniformes; family Carcharhinidae; genus Carcharhinus; species Carcharhinus amblyrhynchos. Next base: position 24,509 of record NW_027650161.1, read on the forward strand.
TGCGTCTCAGCGTCTCTGCGTCTCAGAGTCTCTGCGTCTCAGCGTCTCAGCGTCTCTGCGTCTCAGAGTCTCTGCGTCTCAGTGTCTCTGCGTCTCAGAGTCTCTGCGTCTCAGAGTCTCTGCGTCTCAGTGTCTCTGCGTCTCAGAGTCTCTGCGTCTCAGAGTCTCTGCGTCTCTGCGTCTCTGCGTCTCAGCGTCTCAGCGTCTCAGCGTCTCAGAGTCTCTGCGTCTCAGGGTCTCTGCGTCTCAGTGTCTCTGCGTCTCAGAGTCTCTGCGTCTCTGCGTCTCAGCGTCTCTGCGTCTCAGTGTCTCTGCGTCTCAGAGTCTCTGCGTCTCAGCGTCTCTGCGTCTCAGCGTCTCTGCGTCTCAGCGTCTCTGCGTCTCAGCGTCTCTGCGTCTCAGAGTCTCTGCGTCTCAGCGTCTCTGCGTCTCAGAGTCTCTGCGTCTCAGCGTCTCAGCGTCTCTGCGTCTCATAGTCTCTGCGTCTCTGCGTCTCAGCGTCTCTGCGTCTCAGCGTCTCTGCGTCTCAGCGTCTCTGCGTCTCAGAGTCTCTGCGTCTCAGCGTCTCTGCGTCTCAGAGTCTCTGCGTCTCAGCGTCTCAGCGTCTCTGCGTCTCAGAGTCTCTGCGTCTCAGTGTCTCTGCGTCTCAGCGTCTCTGCGTCTCAGCGTCTCAGCGTCTCAGCGTCTCAGAGTCTCTGCGTCTCAGAGTCTCTGCGTCTCAGTGTCTCTGCGTCTCAGAGTCTCTGCGTCTCAGCGTCTCTGCGTCTCAGCATCTCTGCGTCTCAGAGTCTCTGCGTCTCAGTGTCTCTGCGTCTCAGCGTCTCTGCGTCTCAGCGTCCCTGCGTCTCAGCGTCTCTGCGTCTCAGAGTCTCTGCGTCTCAGTGTCTCTGCGTCTCAGAGTCTCTGCGTCTCAGCGTCTCTGCGTCTCAGCGTCTCTGCGTCTCAGAGTCTCTGCGTCTCAGTGTCTCTGCGTCTCAGCGTCTCTGCGTCTCAGCGTCTCTGCGTCTCAGAGTCTCTGCGTCTCAGCGTCTCTGCGTCTCAGAGTCTCTGCGTCTCAGAGTCTCTGCTTCTCAGAGTCTCTGCGTCTCAGAGTCTCTGCGTCTCAGCGTCTCTGCGTCTCAGAGTCTCTGCGTCTCAGAGTCTCTGCGTCTCAGAGTCTCTGCGTCTCAGTGTCTCTGCGTCTCAGAGTCTCTGCGTCTCAGAGTCTCTGCGTCTCTGCGTCTCAGCGTCTCAGAGTCTCTGCGTCTCTGCGTCTCTGCGTCTCAGCGTCTCAGCGTCTCAGGGTCTCTGCGTCTCAGAGTCTCTGCGTCTCAGTGTCTCTGCGTCTCAGCGTCTCAGCGTCTCAGAGTCTCGGCGTCTCAGAGTCTCTGCGTCTCAGTGTCTCTGCGTCTCAGAGTCTCTGTGTCTCAGCGTCTCTGCGTCTCAGCGTCACTGCGTCTCAGAGTCTCTGCGTCTCAGTGTCTCTGCGTCTCAGAGTCTCTGCGTCACAGCGTCTCAGCTTCTCAGAGTCTCTGCGCCTCAGAGTCTCTGTGTCTCAGCGTCTCTGCGTCTCAGCGTCTCTGCGTCTCAGAGTCTCTGCGTCTCAGCGTCTCAGCGTCTCAGTGTCTCTGCGTCTCAGAGTCTCTGCGTCTCTGCGTCTCAGTGTCTCTGCGTCTCAGAGTCTCTGCGCCTCAGCGTCTCAGAGTCTCTGCGTCTCAGAGTCTCTGCGTCTCAGAGTCTCTGCGTCTCAGAGTCTCTGCGTCTCTGCGTCTCAGAGTCTCTGCGTCTCGGTGTCTCTGCGTCTCGGTGTCTCTGCGTCTCAGCGTCTCAGTGTCTCTGCGTCTCAGAGTCTCTGCGTCTCTGCGTCTCTGCGTCTCTGCGTCTCAGAGTCTCTGCGTCTCTGCGTCTCAGAGTCTCTGCGTCTCAGCGTCTCAGCGTCTCAGCGTCTCTGCGTCTCAGAGTCTCTGCGTCTCTGCGTCTCAGAGTCTCTGCGTCTCAGAGTCTCTGCGTCTCAGAGTCTCTGCGTCTCAGAGTCTCTGCGTCTCAGAGTCTCTGCGTCTCAGTGTCTCTGCGTCTCTGCGTCTCAGAGTCTCTGCGTCTCGGTGTCTCTGCGTCTCTGCGTCTCAGAGTCTCTGCGTCTCAGCGTCTCAGCGTCTCAGTGTCTCTGCGTCTCAGAGTCTCTGCGTCTCTGCGTCTCAGAGTCTCTGCGTCTCAGAGTCTCTGCGTCTCAGAGTCTCTGCGTCTCAGTGTCTCTGCGTCTCTGCGTCTCAGAGTCTCTGCGTCTCTGCGTCTCAGAGTCTCTGCGTCTCAGAGTCTCTGCGTCTCAGCGTCTCAGCGTCTCAGTGTCTCTGCGTCTCAGAGTCTCTGCGTCTCTGCGTCTCAGAGTCTCTGCGTCTCAGAGTCTCTGCGTCTCAGAGTCTCTGCGTCTCAGCGTCTCAGTGTCTCTGCGTCTCAGAGTCTCTGCGTCTCTGCGTCTCTGCGTCTCAGCGTCTCAGCGTCTCAGTGTCTCTGCGTCTCAGAGTCTCTGCGTCTCTGCGTCTCAGAGTCTCTGCGTCTCAGAGTCTCTGCGTCTCAGAGTCTCTGCGACTCTGCGTCTCAGAGTCTCTGCGTCTCAGAGTCTCTGCGTCTCAGAGTCTCTGCGTCTCAGAGTCTCTGCGTCTCAGAGTCTCTGCGTCTCAGTGTCTCTGCGTCTCAGAGTCTCTGCGTCTCAGTGTCTCTGCGTCTCTGCGTCTCAGCGTCTCAGCGTCTCAGAGTCTCTGCGTCTCAGAGTCTCTGTGTCTCAGCGTCTCTGCGTCTCAGCGTCTCAGAGTCTCTGTGTCTCAGAGTCTCTGCGTCTCAGCGTCTCAGCGTCTCAGTGTCTCTGCGTCTCAGAGTCTCTGCGTCTCTGCGTCTCAGAGTCTCTGCGTCTCAGAGTCTCTGCGTCTCAGAGTCTCTGCGTCTCAGCGTCTCAGTGTCTCTGCGTCTCAGAGTCTCTGCGTCTCTGCGTCTCTGCGTCTCAGCGTCTCAGCGTCTCAGTGTCTCTGCGTCTCAGAGTCTCTGCGTCTCTGCGTCTCAGAGTCTCTGCGTCTCAGAGTCTCTGCGTCTCAGAGTCTCTGCGACTCTGCGTCTCAGAGTCTCAGCGTCTCAGAGTCTCTGCGTCTCAGAGTCTCTGCGTCTCAGAGTCTCTGCGTCTCAGAGTCTCTGCGTCTCTGCGTCTCAGTGTCTCTGCGTCTCAGAGTCTCTGCGTCTCAGCGTCTCAGAGTCTCTGCGTCTCAGAGTCTCTGCGTCTCAGAGTCTCTGCGTCTCAGAGTCTCTGCGTCTCAGAGTCTCTGCGTCTCTGCGTCTCAGAGTCTCTGCGTCTCGGTGTCTCTGCGTCTCGGTGTCTCTGCGTCTCAGCGTCTCAGTGTCTCTGCGTCTCAGAGTCTCTGCGTCTCAGCGTCTCAGCGTCTCAGCGTCTCCGCGTCTCAGAGTCTCTGCGTCTCTGCGTCTCAGAGTCTCTGCGTCTCAGAGTCTCTGCGTCTCAGAGTCTCTGCGTCTCAGAGTCTCTGCGTCTCAGAGTCTCTGCGTCTCAGTGTCTCTGCGTCTCTGCGTCTCAGATTCTCTGCGTCTCGGTGTCTCTGCGTCTCAGAGTCTCTGCGTCTCAGAGTCTCTGCGTCTCAGCGTCTCAGCGTCTCAGTGTCTCTGCGTCTCAGAGTCTCTGCGTCTCTGCGTCTCAGAGTCTCTGCGTCTCAGAGTCTCTGCGTCTCAGAGTCTCTGCGTCTCAGCGTCTCAGTGTCTCTGCGTCTCAGAGTCTCTGCGTCTCTGCGTCTCAGAGTCTCTGCGTCTCAGCGTCTCAGCGTCTCAGTGTCTCTGCGTCTCAGAGTCTCTGCGTCTCTGCGTCTCAGAGTCTCTGCGTCTCAGAGTCTCTGCGTCTCAGAGTCTCTGCGTCTCTGCGTCTCAGAGTCTCTGCGTCTCAGAGTCTCTGCGTCTCAGAGTCTCTGCGTCTCAGAGTCTCTGCGTCTCAGAGTCTCTGCGTCTCAGTGTCTCTGCGTCTCTGCGTCTCAGCGTCTCAGCGTCTCAGAGTCTCTGCGTCTCAGAGTCTCTGTGTCTCAGCGTCTCTGCGTCTCAGCGTCTCAGAGTCGCTGCGTCTCAGTGTCTCTGCGTCTCAGAGTCTCTGCGTCTCAGAGTCTCTGCGTCTCTGCGTCTCAGTGTCTCTGCGTCTCAGTGTCTCTGCGTCTCAGAGTCTCTGCGTCTCTGCGTCTCAGTGTCTCTGCGTCTCAGTGTCTCTGCGTCTCAGAGTCTCAGAGTCTCTGTGTCTCAGAGTCTCTGCGTCTCAGAGTCTCTGCGTCTCTGCGTCTCAGAGTCTCTGCGTCTCAGAGTCTCTGCATCTCTGCGTCTCAGTGTCTCTGCGTCTCAGAGTCTCTGCGTCTCTGCGTCTCGGAGTCTCTGCGTCTCAGAGTCTCTGCGTCTCTGCGTCTCAGTGTCACTGCGTCTCAGCGTCTCTGCGTCTCAGAGTCTCTGCGACTCTGCGTCTCGCAGTCTCTGCGTCTCAGCGTCTCTGTGTCTCAGAGTCTCTGCGTCTCAGCGTCTCAGCGTCTCTGCGTCTCAGAGTCTCTGCGTCTCAGTGTCTCTGCGTCTCAGAGTCTCTGCGTCTCAGTGTCTCTGCGTCTCAGAGTCTCTGCGTCTCAGTGTCTCTGCGTCTCAGTGTCTCAGAGTCTCTGCGTCTCAGAGTCTCTGCGTCGCAGAGTCTCTGCGTCTCAGAGTCTCTGCGTCTCAGAGTCTCTTTTTCTCAGCGGCTCTGCGTCTCAGTGTCTCTGCGTCTCAGAGTCTCTGCGTCTCAGTGTCTCTGCGTCTCAGAGTCTCTGCGTCTCTGCGTCTCTGCGTCTCAGTGTCTCAGCGTCTCAGAGTCTCTGCGTCTCAGCGTCTCTGCGTCTCAGTGTCTCTGCGTCTCAGAGTCTCTGCGTCTCAGTGTCACTGCGTCTCAGAGTCTCTGCGTCTCTGTGTCTCTGCGTCTCAGTGTCTCTGCGTCTCAGAGTCTCTGCGTCTCAGTGTCTCTGCGTCTCAGAGTCTCTGCGTCTCTGCGTCTCTGCGTCTCAGTGTCTCTGCGTCTCAGAGTTTCTGAGTCTCAGTGTCTCTGCGTCTCAGAGTCTCTGCGTCTCAGTGTCTCTGCGTCTCAGAGTCTCTGCGTCTCAGTGTCTCTGCGTCTCAGAGTCTCTGCGTCTCTGCGTCTCTGCGTCTCAGTGTCTCTGCGTCTCAGAGTCTCTGCGTCTCAGTGTCTCTGCGTCTCAGAGTCTCTGCGTCTCAGTGTCTCTGCGTCTCAGAGTCTCTGCGTCTCTGCGTCTCTGCGTCTCAGAGTCTCTGCGTCTCTGCGTCTCTGCGTCTCAGTGTCTCTGCGTCTCAGAGTCTCTGCGTCTCTGCGTCTCAGCGTCTCAGCGTCTCAGAGTCTCTGCGTCTCAGTGTCTCTGCGTCTCAGAGTCTCTGCGTCTCTGCGTCTCAGTGTCTCTGCGTCTCAGAGTCTCTGCGTCTCTGCGTCTCTGCGTCTCAGTGTCTCTGCGTCTCAGTGTCTCTGCGTCTCAGCGTCTCTGCGTCTCAGTGTCTCTGCGTCTCAGAGTCTCTGCGTCTCAGTGTCTCTGCGTCTCAGAGTCTCTGCGTCTCAGTGTCTCTGCGTCTCAGAGTCTCTGCGTCTCTGCGTCTCTGCGTCTCAGTGTCTCTGCGACTCAGAGTCTCTGCGTCTCAGTGTCTCTGCGTCTCAGCGTCTCTGCGTCTCAGTGTCTCTGCGTCTCAGAGTCTCTGCGTCTCAGTGTCTCTGCGTCTCAGAGTCTCTGCGTCTCTGTGTCTCTGCGTCTCAGTGTCTCTGCGTCTCAGAGTCTCTGCGTCTCAGTGTCTCTGCGTCTCAGAGTCTCTGCATCTCAGTGTCTCTGCGTCTCAGAGTCTCTGCGTCTCTGCGTCTCTGCGTCTCAGTGTCTCTGCGTCTCTGTGTCTCTGCGTCTCAGTGTCTCTGCGGCTCAGAGTCTCTGCGTCTCAGAGTCTCTGCTTCTCAGAGTCTCTGCGTCTCTGCGTTTCAGAGTCTCTGCGTCTCTGCGTCTCTGCGTCTCAGAGTCTCTGCGTCTCTGCGTCTCAGCGTCTCAGCGTCTCAGAGTCTCTGCGTCTCAGCGTCTCAGAGTCTCTGCGCCTCTGCGTCTCAGTGTCTCTGCGTCTCAGCGTCTCAGCGTCTCAGAGTCTCAGCGTCTCAGCGTCTCAGAGTCTCTTCGTCTCAGAGTCTCTGCGTCTCTGCGTCTCTGCGTCTCAGAGTCTCTGCTTCTCTGCGTCTCTGCGTCTCAGTGTCTCTGCGTCTCTGCGTCTCAGTGTCTCTGCGTCTCAGCGTCTCAGCGTCTCAGCGTCTCAGCGTCTCAGCGTCTCAGAGTCTCAGCGTCTCAGCGTCTCTGTGTCTCTGCGTCTCAGAGTCTCTTCGTCTCAGAGTCTCTGCGTCTCTGCGTCTCTGCGTCTCAGAGTCTCTGCGTCTCAGTGTCTCTGCGTCTCAGTGTCTCTGCGTCTCAGAGTCTCTGCGTCTCTGCGTCTCAGTGTCTCTGCGTCTCTGCGTCTCTGCGTCTCAGAGTCCCCCAACCCTGAACCCTGACCCCTGACCCCAAGTACGGTCCACCAACCCTGAACCCTGACCCCAAGTACAGTCCCCCAACCCTGAACCCTGACCCTAAGTACATTCCCCCAACCCTGACCCCAAGTACAGTCCCCCAACTCTGAACCCTGACCCCCGACCCCAAGTACAGTCCCCCAACCATGAGCCCTGACCCCAATTGCTGTCCCCCAACCCTGAACCCTGAACCCTGACCACTAGTACAGTCACCCAACCCTGAGCCCTGAACTCTGACCCCAAGTACAGTCCCCCAACCCTGAGCCCTGACCCCTGACTACAAGTAGAGTCCCCCAATACTAAACCCTGACCCCTGACCCCAAGTACAGTCCCCCAACTCTGAACCCTGAACCCTGACACCAAGTACAGTCCCCCAACCCTGAATCCTGACCCCTGACCCCAAGTACAGTCCCCCAATACTAAACCCTGACCCCAAGTACAGTCCCCCAACTCTGAACCCTGAACCCTGACGCCAAGTACAGTCCCCCGACCCTGAACCCTGACCCCTGACCCCAAGTACAGTCCCCCAACTCTGAACCCTGAACCCTGACCCCAATTGCTGTCCCTCAACCCTGAACCCTGAACCCTGACCCCAAGTACAGTCCCCCAACTCTGAACCCTGAACCCTGACGCCAAGTACAGTCCCCCAACCCTGAACCCTGACCCCTGACCCCAAGTACAGTCCCCCAAACCTGAACCCTCACCTCTAATCCCAAGTACAGTCCCCCAACCCTGAACCCTGACCCCAAGTACAGTCCCCCAACCCTGAACCCTGACCCCAAGTACAGTCCCCCAACCCTGAACCCTGACCCCAAGTACAGGCCGCCAAACCTGACCCCTGACCCCAATATAGTCCGCCACCCCTGAACCCTGACCCCTAACCCCAAGTACAGACCCCAACCCTGAACCATGACCCCTGACCCCAAGTACAGTCCCCCAACACTGAACCCTGACCCCTGACCCCAAGTACAATCCCCTAACACTGAACCCTGACCCCTGACCCCAAGTACAGTCCACCAATCCTGAGCTCTGACCCCTGACCCCAAGTACAGTCCCCCAACACAGACCTCTGACACCTGACCCCAAATATAGTCCCCCAAAACTGAACCCGGACCCCAAGTAATGTCCCCCAACCCTGAACCCTGACCCCTGACCCCAAGTAGAGTCCCTCAATACTAAAACCTGACCCCTGACCCCAAGTACAGTCCCCCAACTCTGAACCCTGACGCCAAGTACAGGCCCCCAACCCTGAACCCTGACCCCTGACCCCAAGTACAGTCCCCCCAACCTGAGCCCTGACCCCTGACCCCAAGTAGAGTCCCCAATACTAAACCCTGACCCCTGACCCCAGGTACAGTCCCCCAACTCTGAACCCTGACCCCAAGTACAGTCCCCCAACCCTGAACCCCGAACACTGACCCCAAGTTCAGCCCCCAACCCTGAACCCCGAACCCTGACCCCAAGTACAGTCCCCCAACCCTGAACCCTGACGCGTGACCCCAAGTACAGTCCCCCAACCCTGAACTCTGACCCCAAGTACAGTCCCCCAACCCTGAACCCTGACCCCTGACCCCAAGTACAGTCCCCCAACCCTGAACTCATACCTGAAGTGCAGTCCCCCAACCCTGAACCCTGACCCCTGACCCCAGGTGCAGTACCCCAGCCCTGAACCCTGGCCCCAAGGACAGTCCCCCAACCGTGAAACCTGACCCCTGACCCCAAGTACAGTCCCCCAACCCTGAACTCTGACCACAAGTACAGTCCCCCGACCCTGAACCCTGACCCCAATTACTGTCCCCCATCCCTGAACCCTGAACCCTGACCCCAAGTACAGTCCCCCAACCCTGAACCCTGAACCCTGACCCCGAGTACAGTCCCCAAACCCTGAACCCTGAACCCTGACCCCAAGTACAGTCCCCCAACCCTGAACTCTGGCTCCAAGTACAGTCCCCCAACCCTGACCCCTGACCCCAAGTACAGTCCCCCAGCCCTGAACCCTGACCCCTGACCCTAAGTGCAGTACCCCAACCCTGAATCCTGACCCCAAGTACAGTCCCCCAACCCTGAACCCTGACCCCAAGTACAGTCCCCCAACCCTGAACCCCGAACGCTGACCACCAAGTTCAGCCCCCAACCCTGAACCCCGAACCCTGTCCCCGAGTACAGTCCCCCAACCCTGAACCCTGAACCCTGACCCCAAGTACAGTCCCCCAACCCTGAACCCTGAACCCTGACCCCAAGTACAGTCCCCCAACCCTGAACCCTGAACCCTGACCCCAAGTACAGTCCCCCAAACCTGAACCCTCACTCCGAGTACAGTCCCCCAACCCTGAACCCTGACCCCAAGTACAGTCCCCCTACACTGAACCCCGAACCCTGACCCCTGACTCCAAGTACAGTCCCCCAACCCTGAACCGTGACCCCGAGTACAGTCCCCCAACCCTGAACCCTGAACCCTGACCCCAAGTACAGTCCCCCAAACCTGAACCCTGACCCCAAGTACAGTCCCTCAACCCTGAACCCTGACTCCGAGTACAGTCCCCCAACCCTGAACCCTGACCCCAAGTACAGTCCCCCTACACTGAACCCCGAACCCTGACCCCTGACTCCAAGTACAGTCCCCCAACCCTGAACCGTGACCCCGAGTACAGTCCCCCAACCTGAAACCTGAACTCTGACCCCAAGTACAGTCCCCCAACCCTGAACCCTGACCCCAAGTACAGTCCCCCAACCTGAAACCTGAACTCTGACCCCAAGTACAGTCCCCCAACCCTGAACCCTGACCTCTGACACCAAGTACTGTCCCCCAACCCTGAACCCTGACCCCAAGTACAGTCCCCCAACCCTGAACCCTGACCCCAAGTACAGTCGCCCAACCCTGAACCCTGAACCCTGACCCCAAATACAGTCCCCCAACCCTGAACCCTGAACCCAAGTACAGTCCCCCAACCCTGAACCCTGAACCCTGACCCCGAGTACAGTCCCAAACCCTGAACCGTGAACCCTGACCCCAAGTACAGTCCCCCAAACCTGAGCCCTTAACCCAAAGTGTATTCCCCCAACCCTGAACCCTGAACCCTGACTCCGAGTACTGTCCCCCAACCCTGAGCCCTGACCCCGAGTGCAGGCCTCAAACGTTGAACCTGACCCCACGGAGAGGCAATGAACCCTGACCCTCAGAACAGTCCCCGAACACTGACCCTCTGGGCCGGCCATGAACCCAGACTATGGAAACAGGCCTTGACTCTGACCCCCAGGACTGATCCTGAACCCTGACCCTGAGAACAGGCCCCGCACCCTATCCCCGAGCACAGGTCCCGAACCCTGTCCCTGAACCCTGACCCCAAGTACAGTCTCCCAACCCTGAACCCTGAACTCTGACCCCAAGTACAGTTCCCCAACCCTGAACCCTGACCCCAAGTACTGTCCCCCAAACCTGAACCGTGATCCCTGACCCCTGACCCCAAGTACAGTCCCCCAACCCTGAACACTGACCCCTGACCCCAAGTACAGAACCCCAACCCTGAACCCTGAACCCTGACCCCAAGTACATTCCCCCAACCCTGAACCGTGACCCCTGACCCCAAGTACAGTCCCCCAACCCTGAACACTGACCCCAAGTACAGTCCCCAACCCTGAACCCTGAACTCTGAACCCAAGTACAGTCCCCCAACCCCGAACCCTGACCCCAAGTACAGTTCCCCCAACCCTGAACCCTGACCCCAAGTACAATCCCCCAACCCTGAACCGTGACCCCAAGTACAGTCCCCCAACCCTGAACACTGACCCCTGACCCCAAGTACAGAACCCCAACCCTGAACCCTGAACCCTGACCCCAAGTACATTCCCCCAACCCTGAACCGTGACCCCTGACCCCAAGTACAGTCCCCCAACCCTGAACACTGACCCCAAGTACAGTCCCCAACCCTGAACCCTGAACTCTGAACCCAAGTACAGTCCCCCAACCCCGAACCCTGACCCCAAGTACAGTTCCCCCAACCCTGAACCCTGACCCCAAGTACAATCCCCCAACCCTGAACCGTGACCCCAAGTACAGTCCCCCAACCCTGATCCCTGAACTCTGACCCCAAGTACAGTCCCCCAACCCTCAACCCTGAACCCTGACCCAGAGTACATTCCCCCAACCCTGAACCCTGACCCCAAGTACAGTCCCCCAACCCTGAACCCTGACCTCAAGTACATTCCCCCAACCCTGAACCCTGACCCCTGACCTCAAGTACAGTCCCCCAACCCTGAACCCTGACCCCAAGTACAGTCCCCCAACCCTGAACCCTGACCCCAAGTACAGTCCCCAGCGCTGAATCCAGAACCCTGACCCCAAGTACACTCCCCCAACACTGAACCCTGACCCCTGACCCCACGTACAGTCCCTCAACCCTGAACCCTGGCCCCGAGTACAGTCCCCCAACCCTGAACCCTGACCCCGCGTACAGGCCTCAAACGTTGAACCTGACCCCAAGGAGAGGCAATGGACCCTGACCCTGAGAACAGGCCCCGAACCCTGACCCTCAGGGCCGGCCATGAACCCAGACTCTGGAAACAGGCCGTGACTCCGACCCCCAGGACTGAACCCGAACCCTGACCCTGAGAACAGGCCCCGCACTCTGTCCCTGAACCTTGACCTGAGGACAGTCCCTGAACCCTGCCCCCCAGATTCAAAAAGACAGAAACTCAGAGACACCGAGGGTCAGAGACACAGGGAGACAGAGTCACAGAGACAGAGGCAATCAGAGACAGAGAGACTCACAGACACAGAGACACAGAGATTCGGAGACTCAGAGCCAGAGAGACTCAGGGACACAGAGAGTCAGGGAAACAGAGACAGAGAGACACAGAGATTCAAAGACACTGAGAGACAGAAACTCCAAGACACAGAGACACAGACTGTCACAGATTCAGAGACTCAGAGACGCAGAGACACGGAGAGTCTGAGACACAGAGACACCTGGACACAGACTCTGAGACTCAGAGACTCAGAGACACAGAGGAACCGAGACAGAGAGACACAGAGACTCAGTGACATAGAGAATCAGAAACTCAGTGAAACAGAGACACAGAGACTCAGAGACTCAGAGACTAAGAGACTCAGAGACACACACACACAGACAGAGAGACACAGACACTCAAAGACAAAAATCCTCAGAGATACAGAGACTGAAAGACAAAGAGAATCAGAGACATCAAGACAGAGACTCGCAGAGCCAAACAGTCACCCTAACCCTAACCTGAACGCCGACCCTAACCCTAACCCTAATGCCTAAACTCAACCCCAACCAGAACCCAGAACCTAACCCTAATGCCGAACCATAACCCTAACTCTAACCCCAACAATAACACTAACTATAAACATAAACCAAACCCTAATCTAACCATAACCATAACCCAGACTGTAACCCTAACACCAAACCCTAACCGTAATGCCTAACCCTAACCCTAACGCTAACACTAACTATAAACCGAAACCTAACCCTAATCCTAACCCACACCGTAACCCTAACCCAGAACGTAACCCTAACACAGACCGTAACCCTAACCCAGAACATCAACCCCTAACCCTAATGCCAAACCATAACCCTAACTCTAACCCTAACAACAAACCCTAACCCTAATGCCAATCCCTAACCCTAATGCCAAACCCTAACCCTAACCCTAATGCCAAACCCTAACCCTAACCCTAATGCCAAACCCGAACCTTAATGCCAAACCCTAACCCTAACCCTACCCTTAACCAGAACCCAGACAATAACCATAACCCTAACACCAAACCCTAACGCCTAACCCTAACCCAAACCCTTACCCTAACCATAACGCTAACACTAATCATAACCCTAAACCTAACCATAACCCAGACCGTAACGCGAACACCAAACCCAAACCCTAATGCCTAACCCTAATCCTAACCCTGATCCTAACCCGAGCCCTAACGCTAACACTAATCATAAACCTAACGTTAACCCAAACCCTAACCCAGACCATAAGCCTAACCCAAACACAAAACCCTAACCCAAATGCCAACCCTAACCCTCACGCCAACAGTAACCATAAACCTAACCCGAACCCTAACACCAAACCCAAACCCTAAAGCCTAACCATAACTCGAAAGCTAACCCGAGCCCTAACGCTAACAACAACCAAAAACCTAAACCTAACCTTAACCATAACACAGACCGTAACCCGAACCCGAGCACAAAGCCCAAACCCTAATGCCTAACCCTAACATAAATCCTAACCCTAACTCTAACTACAAACCTAAACCTAACCCTAACCTTAACCATAACACAGACCGTAACCCGAACCCGAGCACAAAACCCAAACCCTAATGCCTAACCCTAACATAAACCCTAACCCTAACTCTAACTACAAACCTAAACCTAACCCTAACCCTAACCATAACCCAGACCGTAACCCTAACACCAACCATAAATCTAACACTAACCCTAACACTAACCCTAACCATAACCCAGAACGTAACCCTAACACCAAACCCAAACCCTAATGCCGAACCCTAACCCTAACACTAACGCTAACCATAAACCGAAACCTAACCCTCACCCGAACCAGAACCCAGACCATAATCCTAACCCTAATGCTGAACCCGAACCCAAATCCTTACCCTAACACTAACACGAAGACAACCAAAAACCTACACCTAACCCTAACCCAGACCGTAACCCTAACCCAAACACCAAACCCGAACACCAAACTGTAACCCTAATGCCAAGCCTAACCCTAACCCTAACGCTAACACTAACCATAAACCAAAACCTAACCCTAACATAGACCGTAACCCTAACCCTAACACCAAACTCTAACCCGAATGCCTCACCCGAACCCTAACCCTATCATTAACTCTAACCCCCAGCCCTAACCCCAACCATATCTCTAACACTAACCCTAATCCCAACAATAACCCTAACCCTAACCCTATCATTAACTCTAACCCCTAACCCTAACCCCAACCATATCTCTAACAGTAACCCTAATCCCAACAATAACCCTAACCCTAACCCTCACCATAATGCGAAACCCTAACCCTATCATGAACCCTAAACTGAACCTCAACCCTAATACAAGACCCTAACACTAACTCTAACCCTAATCGCTAACCATAACAGTAAAACTAACCCTAACCCTAACCCTAATCCCTAACCCGAACCTTAACACCTAACGCTAACCCTAACAGCTAACCCTAACCTCAACCCTAACCTCAACCCTCACACCGAACCTGAACCCTAACTCTAATCTGAACCTTAACCCTCACCATAATCCAAACACCTAACCCTAACAACTATCCCGAACACGAACCCTAGCCCTAACATTAACCCTGACAATAATCCAAATATCAAATCCTAACCCTAACCCTAACCCTAACTTTAATCCTAACCCTAAACCGAACTAGAATCCAAACACCTAATCCTAAACCTGACCCTAACACTAACCCTCACCTTAACTCTAATCCTAACCTGAACCCTAACATAACCCTAAATCTCAACCTAACCGTAACCGTAACACGATCCAAAAACTCTAAATTTAACCCTATTCTGAACCCTAACTCCAACCCTAACCCTAACCCTAACCCATGCACGAGCCCTAACCCGAGCCCTAACACTAAATCTAATGCTAACCCGAGCCCTAAACCTAACCCTAACTCGAACCCTAATCTAAACCCTAACCCGAACTCGAACTCAAATGCTAATCCTAACACAAAGACTAACGCGAACCCGAGCCCTAATCCAAACCCGAACACTAACTCTAATTGTAAACCTAACCCGAACTCTAACCATAACCTTACCCATAATTCTAACACTAAACCGAAACCAAACGTTGACTCTAATGCTAACCCTAACCTAACCCTAACCCTAACCCGAACCTGAAACCTATCCCTATCGTATCCTGAACCCGAATGCTAACTTTAACGTGAAACCTAACCCTAACCTAATTCGAACCCTAACTGTAATCCTAACCCTAACCCTAACTCTAACCCTAAGCCTATCCCTAAATCTAATCCTAACTCGCTCCCTAACCCTAACCCTAACTCTAATCCTAACCCTAACCCTAAACCTAACTCTAACCCTAACCCTAACCCTAAGCACTAACCATAAACCTAACCCTAACTCGAATGCTAACCCGAACCCTATCCCTAACCCAAACCCTATCCCTATCCTTAAACCTAACGCTAAATCTAACAGTAACCCTAAACCTAACCTAACTCTAACCCTAACTGTAATCCGAACCCTAACGCTACCGATCTCTAACACGAATCCTAATCCTATCCCGAACTCAAACCCTAATCCTAACTCAAACCCTAATCTAAACCCGAACCCAAACTCGAATCCAAACCCTAATCCTAACACTAAGACTAACCCTAACCCTAACTCTAATCCCATACCGAACTCTAACTCTAACGCTAATCCTAAATTTAACCCGAACTCTAGCCCTAACCCTGTCACTAACCCAAAACCTAACCCTATCCCTATCCCAAAACCTAACCCTATGGCGAACCATAACGCGAACTCTAACGCAAAGCCTAACTCTAAAGTAAGTCTAACCCAAAATGTAATCCTAACCCTAACCCTAACTCTCACCCTAACCCTATCCCTAACTCTAATCCAAACCCTATCCCTAACTCTAACCCTAACCCTAACCCTATCCTGAACTCTAATCCGAACCCTAAACCTAACTCTAACTCTAACTCTAACCCTAATCCTAACGATAACCCGAGCCCTAAACCTAAGCCTAACTCTAACCCTAATCTAAAACCGAACCCAAACTACAACCCTCACCCTAATTCTAATCCTAACCCTGACCCTAAATCTAACGCTAACCCTAAACCTAACCCTAAACCTAACTTTAACCTGAACCCTATCCGTAGCTCTAACCCGAACCCTAAATCTAACACTAACTCTAATGCAAAGCCAAACCTAACCCCAACTCTAACCCAAACCCGAACCCTCACTCTAACCCAAACTCTAATCCTAACTCTAACCCTAACCCGAAAAATAACTCTAACCCTAACCCTAACCCGAACACTAACCCAACCCTAACGCTAACCCTAGCCCTAAACCTAACCCTAACTCGAACCCTAATCTAAACCCTAACCCAAACCCTAATCCTAACACTAAGACGAAATCTAACCCCAACTCTAATGCTAACCCTAACCCGAACCCTTCACCCTAAACCAAACCATAATCCTAATGCTAACCCTAACCCTAAATCTAACCATAACCCAAACACTAACCCGAGCCCTAAACCTAACCCTAACTCTAACCCTAATCTAAACCATAACCCAAACTCGAACCCAAACCCAAATCCGAACACTAAGATCAACCGTAACCCAATCCATAACTCTAAACCTAACCCTAAACCTAACTCTAACTCTAATGCTAACCCTAACCCTAAATCTAACCATAACCCAAACACTAACCCTAACCCTAAATCTAACCATAACCCAAACACTAACCCTAGCCCTAAACCGAACCCAAACTCGAACCCAAACCCAAATCTGAACACTAAGATCAACCCTAACCCTATCCATAACTCTACACCTAACCCTAAACCTAACTCTAACTCTAATGCTAACACTAACCTAACCCTAAACCTGACCCTAACCCTGACCATAACCCTAACTCTAATCCGAACCCTAACGCTGACTCTAACCCTAACTCTAACCTTAAACCTAAACCTAACCTTAACCCTAAATCTAATGCTAACTCTAACGCTAAGCCTAACACTAACCTAACTGTAACCCTAACTGTAATCCTAACCCGTACCCTAACTCTAACCCTAACACTAAACATAAATCTAAAACTAACCCGAAACCTAAACCTAGTGCTAACTCAAATGCGAAGCCTAACCCGAACCTAACCCTAACCGAACTGTAATCCTAACCCTTACCCTAACTCTAACCTTAACCCTATCCCGAATTCTAATCCGAATCCTATCCTGAATCCTAACCCTAACCCTTAATCCTGACCCAAACCATAATCCTAATACTAACCCTAACACTAACCCTAACTCTAACCTGAACCCTAACCCTAACTCTAACCCAACCTGAACTCTAATCCTAACCCTAACGCTAACCCTAGCCCTAAACCGAACCCTAACTCCAACGCTAATCTAAACCCTAACCCAAACTCAAACCCAAAACCAAATCCTAAAGCGAAGACTAACCCTACCCCTAACTCTAATCCTATACCTAACCTTAACTCTAACGCAAACCCTAAACCTAACCCTAACTCTAGTAACTCTAACCCTAACCCTAAACCTAACCTTCACCCTAACTCGAACCCGAATCCTAACCCTAACTGTAACCTTAAGCCTAACTATCGCCCGAACCCTAACGCTAACCCTAGCCCGAAACATAACCCGAACTCAAACCCTAATCTAAACCCTAAACAAAACTCGAACCCAAAACCTAACCCGATCACTAAAATTAACCCTAACCCTAAGTCTAATCCTAACTCTAACCCGAACTCTAACGCTAACCCTAAAACTAACCCTAACTCTAACCCTAACTCTAATGCTAACGCTATCCTAACCCTAACCATAACCCTATCCCTAACCCTCACCCTATCGCTATCCCTAACCCTAACCCTATTCCGAACACTAACGCTAACTCTAACGCGAACCCTAACCCTAACCTAACTCTAACCCTAACTGTAATCCTAACCCTAACGCTAACCTTAGCCCTAAACCTAATGTTCTTATGTTCGAACCCGAATATAAACCCTAACCCAAACTCAAACCCAAACCCTAAACCTAACACTAAGACTAACGCTAACACTAACTCTAGTTCTAACCCTACACGTAACTCTAACCTGAACTCTAAGCCTAACCCTAACTCTAATGCTAACCCTAACCCTAATTCTAACCCAAACACCTAACCTTAAATCTAACCCCAACACGAACCCATACCCTAACTCTAACCTTAACCCAAAACATAACCCTAACCCTAACCCTAATGTACTAGCCCTAACCCCAGCCCTAACACTAAATCTAACGCTAACCTGAGCCCTGAACTTAACCCTCACTCTAACCTTAATCTAAACCCTAACCCGAACTCAAACCCAAACCCTAATCCTAACACTAACACAAACCCTAACCCTAACACTAACCCTAACACGAACACTAACTCTAACGCTAACCCTAACCCTAACACTAACCCTAACACTAACGCTAACCCTAGCCCTAAACCGAATCCTAACTCTAACCCGAATCTAAACCATAACCCAAACTCGAACCCCAGCCCTAATCTGAACACTAAGACTAACCCTAACCCTATCCGTAATTCTAAACCTAAACCTAACTCTAATGCTAACCCGAACACTCTCCTTATCCCAAACCCTAACTCTATCTTTAACCCGAACGCGAACTCGAATGCGAAACCTAACCCGAACCTAAATCTAACCCTAGCTGTAATCCTAACCCTAACCCTAACTCTAGCCCTGAGACCATCCCTAACTCTAACCCTAACCCTATCCCTAACTCGAATCCTAACCCGAACCCGAACTCTAATCATAACCCGAACCTTAACTCTAACTTTAACCCGAACCCGAACCCTAACCCAAATCCCAACCCGAACTCGAATGCGAACCTTAACTAACCCTAACTCTAAGCCGAACCTAAATCTAACCCTAACTGTAATCCTAACCCTAACCCTAACTCTAACCCTAAGACTATCCCGAACTCTAACCCTAACCCTATCCCTAACTCTAATCCTAACCCGAACCCGAACTCTAATCATAACCCTAACCCTAACCGTAACTCGAACCCGAACCCTAACCCTAATCCCAACCCGAGCTCTAATGCTAACCCTAACTAACCCTAACTCTAACTGTAACCCTAACCCTAAGCCTATCCCTAACCCTTTCCTTATCCCGAAACCTAACCCGATGCCAAAATCGAATGCTAATTCAAACGTTAACCCGAACCAAACTCTAACCCTAATTGTAATCCTAACACTAACTCCAACCCGAACCCTATCCATAATCTAATCCTAATCCTATCCCTAACTCTAACCATAACCCTAACTCTAACCCGAACTCGAACCCGAACCCTGACCCTAACGCGAACTCTAATCCTAACCCTAACCCGAACCTGAACAAAACTCTAACCCTAACTCGAACCCGAACTCTAACCTTAACCCGAACCCAAACCCTAATCCTAATACAAACCCTAACCCAAACCCTAATCCTAATACAAACCCTAACCCAAACCCTAATCCTAATACAAACCCTAACCCTAAAAGTAACCCTAAACCGAAACCTAACTCTAACCCAAACCCTAAATCTAACCCGAACCCTAACACTAACCCGAGCCCCAAACCTAACCCTAATCGAAACCCTAACCCAAACTCAAACCTTAATCCCAACCCTAACACGAAGGCTAACTCTAACCCTAACTCTAATCCTAACCCTAACCTTAAATCTAACCCTAACAGTAACACTAATCCTATCCGTAACTCTAACCCTAACCCTACACCCAACCGTAACTCTAATGCGAACCCGAATCTTGCCCTAACCCTAACCCTATCCCTATCCCTAACCCTATCCGTATCCCTAAACCTATCCCTAACCCTAACCCGATCCCTAACCCTAACCTTAAACGTAATCCTAACCCTAACCCTAAGCCTATCCCTAACTCTAATCTTAACCCTATCCCAAACTCCAATCCTAACCCCAATCCTAACCCAAAATCGAACCCCAGCTCTAACCCAAACCTGAACCCTATCCCTAACCCGAACTCTAATCCTAACCCTCACTCGAATGCTAACCCTAACCAAACCCGAACCCGAACGCTAACTCTAACGCTAACCCGAACTCGAACCTAACTCTAACTGTAACTGTTATCCTAACCCTAGCCGTATCCCTAACCCTAAACCTAAACTTATCCCGAACTCTGACCCTAACCCTAACCCTAACCCTAACTCCAACCCGAACCCTAACCCTAACCCATGCACTAGCCCTAACCCGAGCCCTAACACTAAATCTAATGCTAACCCGAGCCCGAAACCTAACCCTAACTCGACCCCTAATCTAAACCCTTACCCTAACTCGAACTCAAACGCTAATCCTAACACAAAGACTAACGCGAACCCGAGCCCTAATCCAAACCCGAACACTAACTCTAATTGTAAACCTAACCCGAACTCTAACCATAACCTTAACCATAATTCTAACACTAAACCGAAACCAAACGTTAAGTCTAATGCTAACCCTAACCTAACCCTAACCCTATCCCGAACCCGAAACCTATCCCTATCGCTATCCTGAACCCGAATGCTAACTCTAACGTGAAACCTAACCCTAACCTAATTCGAACCCTAACTGTAATCCTAAAACTAACCCTAACTCTAACCCTAAGCCTATCCCTAAATCTAATCCTAACTCACTCCCTAACCCTAACCCGAAGCCTAACTCTAATCCTAACCCTAATCCTAACCCTAACCCTAAACCTAACTCTAACCCTAACCCTAACCCTAACCCTAACCCTAAACTTATCCCGAACTCTGACCCTAACCCTAACCCTAACCCTAACCCTAACTCCAACCCTAACCCTAACCCTAACCCATGCACTAGCCCTAACCCGAGCCCTAACACTAAATCTAATGCTAACCCGAGCCCGAAACCTAACCCTAACTCGACCCCTAATCTAAACCCTAACCCGAACTCGAACTCAAACGCTAATCCTAACACAAAGACTAACGCGAACCCGAGCCCTAATCCAAACCCGAACACTAACTCTAATTGTAAACCTAACCCGAACTCTAACCATAACCTTAGCCATAATTCTAACACTAAACCGAAACCAAACGTTAAGTCTAATGCTAACCCTAACCTAACCCTAACCCTATCCCGAACCCGAAACCTATCCCTATCGCGATCCTGAACCCGAATGCTAACTCTAACGTGAAACCTAACCCTAACCTAATTCGAGCCCTAACTGTAATCCTAACCCTAATCCTAACTCTAACCCTAAACCTATCCCTAAATCTAATCCTAACTCGCTCCCTAACCCTAACCCGAAGCCTAACTCTAATCCTAAACCTAATCCTAACCCTAACCCTAAACCTAACTCTGACCCTAACCCTAACCCTAACCCTAACCCTAATCCTAACCCTAACCCTAAACCTAACTCTAACCCTAACCCTAACCCTAACTCTAATCCTAACCCTGACCCTAACCCTAACCCTAACCCTAAGCACTAACCATAAACCTAACCCTAACCCTAACCCTAGCCCTAACTCTAATCCTAACCCTAACCCTCACTCTAACCCTAACCCTAACCCTAACTCTAACCCTAACCCTAACCCTAAGCACTAACCATAAACCTAACCCTAACTCAAATGCTAACCCGAACCTGACCCTATCCCTAACCCGAACCCTATCCCTAACCCGAACCCTATCCCTATCCTTAAACCTAACGCTAAATCTAACAGTAACCCGAAACCTAACCTAACTCTAACCCTAACTGTAATCCTAACCCGACATGAAACAGAGATTTTAAACAGTGCCCTACACTAAACCCTTTACCTTGACCCCAATTAGAGTCCCCCAACCCTGAAACCTGAAACCTGACCCCGAGTACAGTCGCTCAACCCTGAACCCTGACCCCTGACCCCAAGTACAGTCCCCCAACCCTGAACCCCGAACCCTGACCCCAAGTACAGTCCCCCAACACTGAACCCTGAACCCTGACCCCAAGTACAGTCTCCCAAACCTGAACCCCGAACCCTGACCCCAAGTACAGTCCCCCAACCCTGAACCCCGAACCCTGACTCCAAGTACAGTCCCCCAACCCTGAGCTGTGACCCCAAGTACACTCCCCCAACCCTGAACCCTGACCCCTGACCCCAAGTACAGTCCTCCAACCATGAACCCTGAAACCTGACCCCAACTACAGTCCCCCAACCCTGAACCACGAACCCTGACCCCAAGAACAGTCCCTCAACCCTAAACTTTGAACCCTGACCCCAAGTACAGTCCCCCAACCCTGAACCCTGACCCCAAGTACAGTCGCCAAACCCTGAAACCTGAAGCCTGACCCCGAGTACCGGCACCCAACCCTGAAAACTGAACTCTGACCCCAACTACAGTCCCCCAACCCTGATCCCTGATCCCTGACCCCAAGTTCAGCCCCCAACCCTGAACCCCGAACCCTGTCCCCGAGTACAGTCCCCCAACACTGAACCCTGACCCCTGACCCCAAGTACCGTCCCCCAACCCGAAACCTAACCCAAACCCTAAAACTAACCATCACTCTAACCTTAACCCTAATCCTGACCCGAATTCCAACCCTAACACCAACCCAAGCACTAGCCCCACCCGAGCCCCAACACTAAATCTAACACTAACTAGCCCTAAACCTAACCTGAACTCTAACCCTAATCTAAACCTGAACCCTAACTCGAACCCAAACCAGAATCCTAACACGAAGACGAACCCCAACCCTAACTCTAATCTTAACCTTAACCCTAACTCTAACCCTAACTCGACCCCTAACTCTAACCCGAGCCCTAGACCTAACCCGAACTCGAATGCAAACCCAAACCTAACCCTAAATCTAACCCTAACCCTATCCCTAAACCGAACCCTATCCCTATCCCCAACCCTATCCCAAACCCAAATGCGAACTCTAACTCTAACATTAACCCTAACCTGACTCTAACCCGAACTGTAATCCTAACCCTAACCCTAAATCTAATGCTCACCCTAACCCTAACTCTGACCATAACTCTAACCCTAACACGAATCTGAACCTGAACTCGAACCCGAACCCCAACTCTTATCCTAAACCTAAGCTAACCCTAACTCTAACCCTAACATGAACCTTAACCTATCGCTAACCCTAACCCTATCCCTATCCCAAGTCCTAACCCTATCCCAAACCCTAAAGCTAACTCTAACGCTAACCCTAACTGTAGTCTTTACCCTAACTCTAACCCTAACCCTATCACTAAGTCTAATCCTAACCCTATCCCCAACTCTAATCCTAACCCTAACCCTAACCCAAACCCAAATCCTAACCCTAACCTTAAGTCGAATCCTAACCCTAACCCCAACCCTAACTCTAAACTTAACCCTAACCCAAACCCTAATCATAATACTAACCCTAACACGAACCCTAATACGATCTAACCCAAAACCTCACCCTAACCCAAACATGAACCCGAACTCTAACCCTAACCCTAAACCTAACTGTAACCCTAACCCTAGCCCTAAACCTAAAGACAGAGACAAACAGAGTAACAGAGAGAGAGAGACAGAGTGAGAGAGACACATAGAGAGAGACAGAGAGGGAGAGACAGAGGCGGTACAGGAGCTGAACTCGGGATCAGGGCTCAGGGTTCGGGGTTTGTCCTCAAGGTCAGGGCTCAGGGTTTGGGTGCTGAACTCAGGGTCAGGGTCAGGGTTCAGGAGGTGAACTCGGGTTCAGATTTTAAACAGTGCCCTACACTAAACAGAGATTTTAAACAGTGCCCTACACTAAACAGAGATTTTAAACAGTACCCTACACTAAACAGAGATTTTAAACTGTGCCCTACACTAAACAGAGATTTTAAACAGTGCCCTACACTAAACAGAGATTTTAAACAGTGCCCTACACTAAACAGAGATTTTAAACAGTGCCCTACACTAAACAGAGATTTTAAACAGTGCCCTACACTAAACAGAGATTTTAAACAGTGCCCTACACTAAACAGAGATTTTAAACAGTGCCCTACACTAAACAGAGATTTTAAACAGTGCCCTACACTAAACAGAGATTTTAAACAGTGCCCTACACTAAACAGAGATTTTAAACAGTACCCGACACTAAACAGAGATTTTAAACAGTGCCGTACACTAAACAGAGATTTTAAACAGTACCCTACACTAAACAGAGATTTTTAACAGTGCCGTACACTAAACAGAGATTTTAAACAGTGCCCTACACTAAACAGAGATTTTAAACAGTGCCCGACACTAAATAGAGATTTTAAACAGTGCCCGACACTAAACAGAGATTTTAAACAGTGCCCTATACTAAACAGAGATTTTAAACAGTACCCGACACTAAACAGAGATTTTAAACAGTGCCCTACACTAAACAGAGATTTTAAACAGTGCCCGACACTAAACAGAGATTTTAAACAGTACCCTACACTAAACAGAGATTTTTAACAGTGCCGTACACTAAACAGAAATTTTAAACAGTGCCCTACACTAAACAGAGATTTTAAACAGTGCCCTACACTAAATAGAGATTTTAAACAGTACCCGACACTAAACAGAGATTTTAAACAGTGCCCTACACTAAACAGAGATTTTAAACAGTACCCTACACTAAACAGAGATATTAAACAGTGCCCTACACTAAACAGAGATTTTAAACAGTACCCTACACTAAACAGAGATTTTATACAGTACCCTACTCTAAACAGAGATTTTAAACAGTACCCGACACTAAACAGAGATTTTAAACAGTACCCTACTCTAAACAGAGATTTTAAACAGTACCCTACACTAAACAGAGATTTTAAACAGTGCCCTACACTAAACAGAGATTTTAAACAGTGTCCTACACTAAACAGAGATTTTAAACAGTGCCCTACACTAAACAGAGATTTTAAACAGTGTCCTACACTAAACAGAGATTTTAAACAGTGCCCTACACTAAACAGAGATTTTAAACAGTGCCCTACACTAAACAGAGATTTTAAACAGTGCCCTACACTAAACAGAGATTTTAAACAGTGCTCTACACTAAACACAGATTTTAAACAGTACCCTACACTAAACAGAGATTTTAAACAGTACCCGACACTAAACAGAGATTTTAAACAGTACCCTACACTAAACAGAGATTTTATACAGTACCCTACTCTAAACAGAGATTTTAAACAGTACCCGACACTAAACAGAGATTTTAAACAGTGCCCTACACTAAACAGAGATTTTAAACAGTGTCCTACACTAAACAGAGATTTTAAACAGTGCCCTACACTAAACAGAGATTTTAAACAGTACCCTACACTAAACAGAGATTTTAAACAGTGCCCGACACTAAACAGAGATTTTAAACAGGACCCTACACTAAACAGAGATTTTAAACAGTAAACTACACTAAACAGAGATTTTAAACAGTGCACGACACTAAACAGAGATTTTAAACAGTGCCCTACACTAATCAGAGATTTTAAACAGTGCCCTACACTAAACAGAGATTTTAAACAGTGCCCGACACTAAACAGAGATTTTAAACAGTACCCTACACTAAACAGAGATTTTAAACATTACCCTACACTAAACAGAGATTTTAAACAGTGCCCTACACTAAACAGAGATTTTAAACAGTACCCTACACTAAACAGAGATTTTAAACAGTGCCCTACACTAAACAGAGATTTTAAACATTACCCTACACTAAACAGAGATTTTAAACAGTGCCCTACACTAAACAGAGATTTTAAACAGTACCCTACACTAAACAGAGATTTTAAACAGTGCCCTACACTAAACAGAGATTTTAAACAGTACCCTACACTAAACAGAGATTTTAAACATTACCCTACACTAAACAGAGATTTTAAACAGTGCCCTACACTAAACAGAGATTTTAAACAGTACCCTACCCTAAACAGAGATTTTAAACATTACCCTACACTAAACAGAGATTTTAAACAGTGCCCTACACTAAACAGAGATTTTAAACAGTACCCTACACTAAACAGAGATTTTAAACAGTGCCCTACACTAAACAGAGATTTTAAACATTACCCTACACTAAACAGAGATTTTAAACAGTGCCCTACACTAAACAGAGATTTTAAACAGTACCCTACACTAAACAGAGATTTTAAACAGTACCCTACACTAAACAGAGATTTTAAACAGTGCCCTACATTAAACAGAGATTTTAAACAGTGCCCGACACTAAACAGAGATTTTAAACAGTGCCCTACACTAAACAGAGATTTTAAACACTGCCCTACACTAAACAGAGATTTTAAACAGTGCCCTACACTAAACAGAGATTTTAAACAGTACCCTACACTAAACAGAGATTTTAAACAGTACCCTACACTAAACAGAGATTTTAAACAGTACCCTACACTAACAGAGATTTTAAACAGTGCCCTACACTAAACAGAGATTTTAAACAGTACCCTACACTAAACAGAGATTTTAAACAGTACCCTACACTAACAGAGATTTTAAACAGTGACCTACACTAAACAGAGATTTTAAACAGTGACCTACACTAAACAGAGATTTTAAACAGTACCCTACACTAAACAGAGATTTTAAACAGTGCCCGACACTAAACAGAGATTTTAAACAGTACCCTACACTAAACAGAGATTTTAAACAGTACCCTACACTAACAGAGATTTTAAACAGTGACCTACACTAAACAGAGATTTTAAACAGTGCCCTACACTAAACAGAGATTTTAAACATTACCCTACACTAAACAGAGATTTTAAACAGTACCCTACACTAAACAGAGATTTTAAACAGTGCCCTACACTAAACAGAGATTTTAAACAGTACCCTACACTAAACAGAGATTTTAAACAGTACCCGACACTAAACAGAGATTTTAAACAGTACCCGACACTAAACAGAGATTTTAAACAGTACCCGACACTAAACAGAGATTTTAAACATTACCCTACACTAAACAGAGATTTTAAACAGTGCCCTACACTAAACAGAGATTTTAAACATTACCCTACACTAAACAGAGATTTTAAACAGTGCCCTACACTAAACAGAGATTTTAAACAGTAAACTACACTAAACAGAGATTTTAAGCAGTGCCCTACACTAAACAGAGATTTTAAACATTACCCTACACTAAACAGAGATTTTAAACAGTTCCCTACACTAAACAGAGATTTTAAACAGTACCCGACACTAAACAGAGATTTTAAACATTACCCTACACTAAACAGAGATTTTAAACAGTACCCTACACTAAACAGAGATTTTAAGCAGTGCCCTACACTAAACAGAGATTTTAAACATTACCCTACACTAAACAGAGATTTTAAACAGTTCCCTACACTAAACAGAGATTTTAAACAGTGCCCGACACTAAACAGAGATTTTAAACAGTACCCTACACTAAACAGAGATTTTAAACAGTTCCCGACACTAAACAGAGATTTTAAACATTACCCTACACTAAACAGAGATTTTAAACATTACCCTACACTAAACAGAGATTTTAAACATTACCCTACACTAAACAGAGATTTTAAACAGTACCCTGCACTAAACAGAGATTTTAAACAGTACCCTACACTAAACAGAGATTTTAAACAGCACCCAACACTAAACAGAGATTTTAAACAGTGCCCTCCACTAAACAGAGATTTTAAACAGTTAGGTGGCCAATCCACCTAACCTACACAGCTTAGGACACTCAGGGGAATTTAGCAATAAGGGATAATTTAGCACGGCCAATCCACCCAACCGACACATCTTTGGCCGTGTCAGGGATTTTAACATGTCCATTTCTCATCCACATCTTGGGGCGCTAAAGGAAATTTCGCACGGCCAATCCACCTCTCGTACACACATTGGGACACTCAGGGGCAATTTATCATGACCAATCCACCCAGCCTGCACATCTTAGCACACTATGGGGAATTTAGCATGGCCAATAAACCTAATCCACACATCTTGGGACACTAAGGAACAATTTAGCATGGCCAATCTACTAAACCTACACATTTTTGGGCTCTAAGGGGCCATTTATCACGGCCAATCCACCGCTCGTACACATCTTGGGACACTGAGGGGAATTTAGCCTGGCCAATCCACCTAATCTACAATAGTCTTCAGCCAGAGTGCTGAGCCGATGAGCCTCCTGGCCTCCTCCAGTGGGCCCCAGCAACCCAGATATCAGTCCTCAGCCACTTTGATTCACTCCATGTCATCTCAAGAAATGGCAGGAACAACAGCAAGATGGACTATTCTTTCAATGGGAAAAAATCCCAGCTGTGCAGAGGGATCAGGGCGTCCTTGTGCAGGAATCTCAAGGAGTTGGTTTGCAGCAGGGGATGAAGAAGGAAACTGGAATTTTGTCCTTCGTTGCTGGAGGGATGGAGTTTAAAAGCAGCGAGGTTATGTATAAGGTGCTGGGGAGGCCACATCTGGAGTAACTGTGGACAGTTTTGGTCTCCTGACTTGAGAAAAGGATATCCTGGGGGTGCAGAGGAGACTCACTGGGTCTCCCCAAACTGACAGAATTGTTCAAACAAGAGTTGGCCGTGACACAGATAACAGCCAAAGAGGGAAGAAATATTGGTGTAAAACAGGGACTGGGACAGGCCTCAGATGAGGAACGACAGAATTGGAGAAGATAGGGGGTGTGGGGGTGCTGGGGGTGGGGATAAAAAGAGACAAGACAGCGTTCGGGGAAGGAAAGGAAAAATAATAGCTCCAGAGGCAACACAACAGACCTTATTCCAGATGGAGTCGGCCACACTGCAGAGGACACATTTGGTCAGTTTCAGGGAGAATTGTTGGTGGTGGAAGAGATGATGGAGACAGGGGGGGGACATTCAGTCTACACAAGTGGACCCAGGGCAACATTCGGTGACCAAGGTGTGAAAGCAGCTGAGGGGGGTCCACGGGAATGCTCGCAAATGGATTTCACAGGATCGTTCCCTGGAATAAAAGGGAAAAACTTCCTGTTTAGCGATTACTGATCGATGCATTTCCATCTCAAACCGTGGCTACGATATTGGCCAGTGGGATAATATCCAGGCGGGGAATCCCTCTTCAGTTAGACTCAGAACTGGCTGCACAGGGGGGAGAGTTTGAGGAAAGTCTTTAGGGATCAGACAGAGATTTCACCACCCACAGAGTTCAGGATTGGGGGAACGGATGAACAGAAGAACAGCTGAGCCAACACCGTGATGGATGGAGGAAGGGATTGGGTCCAGTTTTTCCTGCAGGACAACAGAGAGCCACTCTTTCCAGGGGAATATGGGGTTAACACCTTTCCAACCAGTGAGTGGTCGGGCAAACGGGAGGAGGAGAGTGAGTGGGAGACAGAGAGGCAGAGTTTGAGGGACTGAGTGAACATTCTCCCAAACAACATCAACAGTGATGGGATAAGCTTGGCAGAAAGGGAATCCTCCCAAACTGCCAACACCAGGAGACTGGGCTACGGTGAAACTAATAAGGACCGATTCTGTGTCAGGTGGGAAAAGGACCTTTTGCTGTATTAACCACCAGACAGACACGGTCCTCAGTTGATGGGGAGTCTGGCCTGCGATAGAGAGACGGGCTGGGCTAAAACTTTATCCAAACCAACAGTCTGGTATGGGTGAGATTCCCCAGTAAGAGACTGACAGCGACATCACTGACAATGTGGGATCATTCCCATTTGTAAATAGATCTCAGGTTCGATAAAATGACAGTCGGAGAGAATTTATAGATAAGCAACGTGAGTAACTGAGAATATTGATAAAATTTACCTCTGAGACTGTTTGTGAGTCAAAATACAGCGGGTTTTTATTTCAAACCTCTGGGTTTTAACCCAGACATGTGGGAGAAACGGGATCCAAACAAGGACTGACAGACTGCTCCTGGAACACAAATAGAAGCCGGTATTTATACATCGTGACTGTGACTTACAAACAGGACAGAAACTCACAATTCCGGTCAGCATCTATATTCACACCTGACCATCAGAACTCACACGTGACCATGTATATTCACACCTGACCATCTATATTCACACGTGACCATGTATATTCACACCTGACCATCTATACTCACACCTGTCCATCTATACTCACGCCTGACCACCTATACTCACACCTGACCATCTATATTCACACGTGACCATCCATATTCACACCTGACCATCTATACTCACACCTGACCATCTATACTCACACCTGAACGTCTATGCACACCCCTGACCATCTATACTCACACTTGACCATCTATATTCACACCTGACCATCTATACTCACACCTGACCATCTATACTCACACCCGACCATCTTTATTTACACCTGACCATCTATATTCACACCTGACCATCTATACTCACAACTGACGGTCTCTATTCACACCTGACCATCAGAACTCACACGTGACCATGTATATTCACAAGTGACCATCTATATTCACACGTGACCATCTATATTCACACGTGACCATCTATTTTCACACCTGACCATCTATACTCACACCTGACCGTTTATATTCACACCTGACCATCTACACTC
Organism: Carcharhinus amblyrhynchos; assembly: GCF_965287045.1. Classification (NCBI taxonomy): domain Eukaryota; kingdom Metazoa; phylum Chordata; class Chondrichthyes; order Carcharhiniformes; family Carcharhinidae; genus Carcharhinus; species Carcharhinus amblyrhynchos. The sequence continues at coordinate 54,337 of NW_027650161.1, forward strand.
ACGCCTGACCATCTATATTCACACCTGACCATCTATACTCACACCTGACCATCTATACTCACACCTGACCATCTATATTCACACCTGACCATCTATACACACACCTGACCATCGATACTCACACCTGACCATCTATATTCACACCTGACCATCTGTACTCACATCTGGCCATCTATATTCACACCTGACCATCTATACTCACACCTGACCATCTATATTCACACCTGACCATCTGTACTCACACCTGACCATCTATATTCACACCTGACCATCGATACTCACACCTGACCGTCTATACTCACACCTGACCATCTATACTCACAGCTGACCGTCTATATTCACACCTGACCATCTACACTCACACCTGACCATCTATACTCACACCTGACCATCTATATTCACACCTGACCATCTAAATTCACAACAAACCATCTATACTCACTCCTGACCATCTATATTCATACCTGACCATCTATATTCACACCTGACCATCTAGATTCACACCTGACCATCTATACTCACACCTGACCATCTATATTCACACCTGACCATCTATATTCACACCTGACCATCTATACTCACACCTGACCATCTATATTCACACCTGACCATCTAAATTCACAACAAACCATCTATACTCACTCCTGACCATCTATATTCACACCTGACCATCTACACTCACACCTGACCATCTATACTCACACCTGACCATCTATATTCACACCTGACCATCTAAATTCACAACAAACCATCTATACTCACTCCTGACCATCTATATTCATACCTGACCATCTATATTCACACCTGACCATCTATACACACACCTGACCATCGATACTCACACCTGACCATCTATATTCACACCTGACCATCTGTACTCACATCTGGCCATCTATATTCACACCTGACCATCTATACTCACACCTGACCATCTATATTCACACCTGACCATCTGTACTCACACCTGACCATCTATATTCACACCTGACCATCGATACTCACACCTGACCGTCTATACTCACACCTGACCATCTATACTCACAGCTGACCGTCTATATTCACACCTGACCATCTACACTCACACCTGACCATCTATACTCACACCTGACCATCTATATTCACACCTGACCATCTAAATTCACAACAAACCATCTATACTCACTCCTGACCATCTATATTCATACCTGACCATCTATATTCACACCTGACCATCTAGATTCACACCTGACCATCTATACTCACACCTGACCATCTATATTCACACCTGACCATCTATATTCACACCTGACCATCTATACTCACACCTGACCATCTATATTCACACCTGACCATCTAAATTCACAACAAACCATCTATACTCACTCCTGACCATCTATATTCACACCTGACCATCTACACTCACACCTGACCATCTATACTCACACCTGACCATCTATATTCACACCTGACCATCTAAATTCACAACAAACCATCAATACTCACTCCTGACCATCTATATTCATACCTGACCATCTATATTCACACCTGACCATCTAGATTCACACCTGACTGTCTATACTCACACTCGACCATCTATATTCACACCTGACCATCTATACTCTCACGTGACCATCTATATTCACACGTGACCATCTATATTCACACGTGACCATGTATATTCACACGTGACCATCTATATTCACACGTGACCATCTATTTTCTCACCTGACCATCTATGCTCACACCTGACCATCGATACTCACAGCTGACCATCTATATTCACACCTGACCATCTGTACTCACATCTGGCCATCTATGTTCACACCTGACCATCTATACTCACACCTGACTATCTATATTCACACGTGACCATCTATACTCACAACTGACCATCTATACTCACACCTGACCATCTATACTCACACCTGACCATCCATATTCACGCCTGACCATCTATATTCACACCTGACCATCTATACTCACACCTGACCATCTATACTCACACCTGACCATCTATATTCACACCTGACCATCTATACACACACCTGACCATCGATACTCACACCTGACCATCTATATTCACACCTGACCATCTGTACTCACATCTGGCCATCTATATTCACACCTGACCATCTATACTCACACCTGACCATCTATATTCACACCTGACCATCTGTACTCACACCTGACCATCTATATTCACACCTGACCATCGATACTCACACCTGACCATCTATACTCACACCTGACCGTCTATACTCACACCTGACCATCTATACTCACAGCTGACCGTCTATATTCACACCTGACCGTCTACACTCACACCTGACCATCTATACTCATACCTGACCATCTATATTCACACCTGACCATCTAGATTCACACCTGACCATCTATACTCACACCTGACCATCTATATTCACACCTGACCATCTATATTCACACCTGACCATCTTTATTTACACCTGACCATTTATATTCACACCTGACTGTCTATACTCACACTCGACCATCTATATTCACACCTGACCATCTATACTCTCACGTGACCATCTATATTCACACGTGACCATCTATATTCACACGTGACCATGTATATTCACACGTGACCATCTATATTCACACCTGACCATCTATATACACAACTGACCATCTATACTAACACCTGACCATCTATATTCAAACCTGACCATCTATATTCACACCTGACCATCTATATTCACACCCGACCATCTATAATCACAGCTGACAGTATATATTCACAACTGACCCTCTATATTCGCACCTGACCATCTATATACACAACTGACCATCTATACTAACACCTGACCATCTATATTCAAACCTGACCATCTATATTCACACCTGACCATCTATATTCTCACCTGACCATCTATACTCACACCTGACCATCTATACTCACACCTGACCATCTATACTCACACCTGACCATCTATACTCACAGCTGACCATCTATATTCACACCTGACCATTTATACTCACACCTGACCATTTATACTCTCACCTGACCATCTATACTCACACCTGACCATCTATACTCACACCTGACTATCTACACTCACACCTGACCATCTATACTCACACCTGACAATCTATATTCACACCTGACCATCTATACTCACAGCTGACCATCTATATTCACACCTGACCATCTATACTCACACCTGACCATCTCTACTCACACCTGACCATCTATATTCACACCTGACCATCGATACTCACACCTGACCATCTATACTCACACCTGACCGTCTATACTCACACCTGACCATCTATACTCACAGCTGACCGTCTATATTCACACCTGACCATCTACACTCACACCTGACCATCTATACTCACACCTGACCATCTATATTCACACCTGACCATCTAAATTCACAACAAACCATCTATACTCACTCCTGACCATCTATATTCATACCTGACCATCTATATTCACACCTGACCATCTAGATTCACACCTGACCATCTATACTCACACCTGACCATCTATATTCACACCTGACCATCTATATTCACACCTGACCATCTAGATTCACACCTGACCATCTTTATTTACACCTGACCATTTATATTCACACCTGACTGTCTATACTCACACTCGACCATCTATATTCACACCTGACCATCTATACTCTCACGTGACCATCTATATTCACACGTGACCATCTATATTCACACGTGACCATGTATATTCACACGTGACCATCTATATTCACACGTGACCATCTATTTTCTCACCTAACCATCTATGCTCACACCTGACCATCTACATTCACACCTGACCATCTATATTCACACCTGACCATCTAGATTCACACCTGACCATCTTTATTTACACCTGACCATTTATATTCACACCTGACTGCCTATACTCACACTCGACCATCTATATTCACACCTGACCATCTATACTCTCACGTGACCATCTATATTCACACGTGACCATCAATATTCACACGTGACCATGTATATTCACACGTGACCATCTATATTCACACGTGACCATCTATTTTCTCACCTGACCATCTATACACACACCTGACCATCTATACTCACACCGGACCATCGATACACACACCTGTCCATCTATATTGACACCTGACCATCTGTACTCACATCTGGCCATCTATGTTCACACCTGACCATCTATACTCACACCTGACCATCTATACTCAACACTGACCATCTATACTCACACCTGACCATCTATACTCACAGCTGACCATCTATATTCACACCTGACCATTTATATTCACACCTGACCACCTATACTCACACCTGACCATCTATATTCACACCTGACCATCTATACTCACACCTGACCATCTATACTCACACCTGACCATCTATACTCTCACCTGACCGTCTATACTCACACCTGACCATCTATACTCACACCTGACCATCTATACTCAGACCTGACCGTCTATATTCACACCTGACCATCTACGCTCACACCTGACCATCTATATTCACACCTGACCATCTATACTCACACCTGACCATCTATACTCACCCCTGACCATCTATACTCACACCTGACCATCTATATTCACACCTGACCATCTATACTCACACCTGACCATCTATACTCACACCTGACCATCTATACTCACACCTGACCATCTTTATTTACACCTGACCGTCTATACTCACACCTGACCGTCTATACTCACACCTGACCATCTATACTCACACCTGACCATCTATACTCACACCTGACCATCTATACTCACACCTGACCATCTATATTCACACCTGACCATCTTTATTTACACCTGACCATTTATATTTACACCTGACCGTCTATACTCACACTCGACCATCTATATTCACACCTGACCATCTATACTCACACCTGACCATCTATATTCACACCTGACCATCTATATTCACACCTGACCGTCTATTTTCACACCTGACCATCTATATTCACACCTGACCATCTATACTCACCCCTGACCATCTATATTCACCCCTGACCATCTCTATTCACTCCTGGCCATCTAGGGGAAATTTTGTCCTGCCTACATAACTCTCATACACATCTTGGCAGACTGACATGAATTGTTCATCGCCAGTCCACCTAACGTACACATCTTGGGACAGTAATGGTCTATTTAGCATGGTGAGTCCACCTTAATGACACATCTTGGGACACTAAGGGGATTTTAACACGCCCAATTCTCCTCTCATCCACATCTTGGGGTGCCTTAGGAAATTTAGCCTGGCCAATCCACCACTCGCACACATCTTGGGACATTTAATGGAATTTAGCATGGCCAATCTGTGCCTTTGGACACTAAGGGGAATTTAGCATGGCAAATCTCTTACACGTCTTGGGACACTAAGGGCCAATCCACCTCACCTACACATCTTCAAACACTCAAGGAGCAATTTAGCACGGCCAATCCACATGTTGTACACATCTTGGGACACTAAGGGGCAATTTAGCCTGGCCTACACGCTTCTCGTATGCATCTTGGCACACCGAGATGATTTTAGCAAGGCCAATCCACCTAACATGCCCATTTGGGACACTAAAGGGCAATTTAACATGGCCATTCCACCTAAACTACACACCTTGGGACACTTAGGGGCAACTTAGCATGGCCAATCCCCCTAACTTGCGCATTTTGGGATAGTAATGGGCAGTTTAGCATGGCCAATCCACCAAACCTCCACATTTTGGGACAGTAAGAGGCAATTTAGCCTGGCCAATTCACCTAATTTACACATGTTGGGACACTAAGGGGATTTTAACACGCCCAATTCTCCTCTCAGCTACATCTTGGGGCGCCAAAGGAAATTTAGCCTGGTCAATCCACCACTCGCACACATCCTGGGACACTAAGGGGAGAATTAGCTCGTCCAATCCCCCTAAGTTACACATGTTGGGACACTAGGGAGGAATCCACCTTACCTACACATCTTCGAACAAAAAGGGGTAATTTAACGTGGCCAATCCACATCTCGTACACATCTTGGAACTGTATGAGGATATTTTGTTTGGCCAATTCAGGGCTCGTAAATATCTTGGGAAACTAAGAGGCAACTTAGCCTGGCCAATCCACCTCTCATACACATCTTGGGACACTAAGGGCCAATCTACCAAACCTCCACATTTTGGGACACTAAGAGGCAACTTAGCCTGGCCAATTCACCTCTCATACACATCTTGGGACACTAAGGGCCAATCTACCAAACCTCCACATTTTGGGACACTAAGAGGCAATTTAGCCTGGCCAATTCACCTCTCATACATATCTTGGGACATTAAGGGGATTTTAACATGTCCAATTCTCCACTCATCTACATCTCGGGACGCTGAAGTTAATTTAGCCTGGCCAATCAACCTAACCCGCACATCTTTGGACTGTGGGAGGAAACCGCAGCACCCGGAGGAAACCCACGCAGACACGAGGAGAATGTGCAAACTTCACACAGACAGTGACCTGAGCTGGGAATCGAACCTGGGTCACTGGAGCTGTGAAGAATCACTGCTACCCACTGTGCTGCCATGTCGCTGTTGAGTTTGTTGGTATTTTTCCATGTTATAGTTGTTGTTGAATTTGGTCATATTTTTCAAGTTGTGGCTGTTGTTGGATTTGTTGGTGTATTTCAATGTTGAGGTTGTTGTTGAATTTGGTCATATTTTTCAAGTTGTGGTTGTTGTTGGATTTGTTGGTGTTTTTCACCATTGTGTTGGTTGTTGAATTTGTTGGCATTTTTCAATGCTGAGGTTGTTGTTGGATTTGTTGGTGTTTTTTTCAATGTTGACGTTGTTGTTGGATTTGTTGGTGTTTTTCAATGTTGAGGTTATTGTTGGATTTATTGATGTTTTTCAATTTTCAGGTTGCAGTTGAATTTGATGATATTTTTCAAGCTTGAGGTTGATGTTGCATTTGTTTGTGCTCTTCACTGTTGTAGTTCTTGTTGGATTTGTTGGTGTTTTTCAATGTTGGGGTTGTTGTTAAATTTGTTGGTGTTTTTCAGCATTGTGGTTGTTGTTGAAATTGTGTTTTTCAATGTTGATGTTGTTGCATTTGTTTGCTTTTTTTCAATGTAGTGGTTGTTCTTGGAATTGTTAGTGTTTTTCACTGTCATGGTTGCTGTTGAATATGTTGGTGTTTTCAATGTTGAGGTTTTTGTTGGATTTGTTGGTTTTATTAACTGTTGACATTGTTGAATTTGTTTTTGTTTTTTGATTCTAGGTTGTTGAATGTGTTGATGTTTTTCAATGTTGAGGTTGGTGTTGGAATTGTTGGTGTTTTTGAATGTTGAGTTTCATGTTGGATTTGTTGGTATTTTTCTACATTGAGAATGTTGTTTGATTTGTTGGTGTTTTTAACTGTTGAGGTTGTTGTTGGAATTCTTTGTGTTTTTAATTGTTGAGGTTGTTCAATTATTCTTGTGTTTTGATTCCAGGTTGTTGAACGTGTTGATGTTTTTCAATGTTGAGGTTGTTGTTGGATTTGTTGGTGTGTTTCAATGTTGAGGTTGTTGTTGAGTTTGTTGGTGTCTTTCACCATTGTGGTTGTTGTTGAAATTGTTTGTGTTTTTCAATGTTGATGTTGTTGGTGTTTTTTTCAGTGTAGAGGTTGATGTTGGAATTGTTAGTGTTTTTCATTATTATGGTTGTTGTTGAATTTGTTGGTGTTTTCAATGTTGAGGTTGTTGTTGGATTTGTTGGTGTATTTCAATGTTGAGGTTGTTGTTGGACTTGTTGGTGTTTTTCAATGTTGAGGTTGTTTTTGGATTTGTTGGTGTTTTTCAATGTTGAGGTTGTTGTTGGACTTGTTGGTGTTTTTCAATGTGGAGGTTGTTGTTGAACTTGTTGGTGTTTTGAACTGTGGAGGTTGTTGTTGAATTTGTTGGTGTTTTTAACTGTTGAGGTTGTTGAATTTGTTTTTCTTTTTTGATTCTAGGTTGTTGAATGTGTTGATGTTTTTCAATGTTGAGGTTGTTGATGGATATGTTGGTGTTTTTCAATGTTGATGTTGTTGGATTTGTTACGTTGTTTTCAATGTAGAAGTTATTGTTGGAATTGTTAATGTTTTTCACTGTTATGGTTGTTGTTGAATTTGTTGGTGTTTTTCAATGTTGTGGTTCTTGTTGAATTTGTTGGTGTTTTTCACTGTTGTCTTTGTTGTTGGATTTGTTGGTGTTTTTGGTCATGTTGAGGTTGTTGTTGGATTTGATGATGTTTTTCAATGTTGATGTTGTTGTTGGATTTGTTGGTGTTTTTTTAATTTTGAGGTTGTTTTTGGATTTGTTGGTGCGTTTTAATGTTAAGGTTCTTGTTGGATTTGTTGGTGTTTTTCAATGTTGATGTTGTTGTTGGATTTGTTGGGTTTTTTAATGTTGATGTTGTTGTTGGATTTCTTGGTGTTTTTTAATGTTGAGGTTGTTGTTGGATATGTTGGTGTTTTCAATGTTGAGGTTGTTGTTGGATTTGTTGGTGTTTTTAATTTTGAGGTTGTTTTTGGATTTGTTGGTACGTTTTAATGTTGAGGTTGTTGTTGGATTTGTTGGTGTTTTTCAATGTTGATGTTGTTGTTGGATTTGTTCTTGTTTTTCAATGTTGATGTTGTTGGATTTGTTGGTGTTTTTTAATGTTGTGGTTGTTGTTAGATATGTTGGTGTTTTTCAATGTTGAGGTTGTTGTTGGATTTGTTATTTTTTTTTAATTTTGAGGTTGTTTTTGGATTTGCTGGCGCGTTTTAATGTTGAGATTCTTGTTGGATTTGTTGGTGTTTTTCAATGTTGAGGTTGTTGTTGGATTTGTTTTTTTAATTTTGAGGTTGTTTTTGGATTTGTTGGCGCGTTTTAATGTTGAGATTCTTGTTGGATTTGTTGGTGTTTTTCAATGTTGATGTTATTGTTGGATTTGTTGGTGTTTTTCAATGTTGATGTTGTTGTTGGATTTGTTGGTGTTTTTTAATGTTGAGGTTGTTGTTGGATATGTTGGTGTTTTTCAATGTTGAGGTTGTTGTTGGGTTTGTTGGTGTTTTTCAATGTTGATGTTGTTGTTGGATTTGTTGGTGTTTTTAATGTTGAGGTTGTTGTTGGGTTTGTTGGTGTTTTTTAGTGTTGAGGTTGTGTGGGTTTTCTCCGGGTGCTCCGGTTTCCTCCCATACCCCAAAAATGTGCTCTTAGGCTGATTGGTGCAACAAATTGTCCCTAAATTAGTCTTCCCTCAATCTTCTCCAGTAGGTGTAGACAAAGGTCATGGGTAGAGGAGGGCAGTCATAATGTTAAAATGGAGGCGGGGGCTCGTTGGGCCGAAAGGCCAGTTTCCTGGGTTGTGATGTTCTTTGTTCTTTGTAACCTCAACAGTGAAATCCAACAACAGCCTCAACATTGAAAAACACCAACAAATCCAAAAACAACCTCAACATTGAAAAACACCAACAAATCCAAAAACAACCTCAACAGTGAAAAACACCAACAAATCCAAAAACAACCTCAACATTGAAAAACACCAACAAATCCAACAACTTCAACATTGAAAACACCAACACATCCAACAACAACTTCAACATTGAAAAACACCAACAAATCCAACAACTTCAACATTGAAAACACCAACACATCCAACAACAACCTCAACATTGAAAAACACCAACAAATCCAACAACTTCAACATTGAAAACACCAACAAATCCAACAACAACCTCAACATTGAAAAGCACCAACAAATCCAACAACAACTTCAACATTGAAAAACTCCAACAAATGCAACAACAATCTCAACATTGACAAACACCAACAAATCCAATCTAACAAAAACCTCAAAATTGAAAAACACCAACAAATCAAACAATAACTCAAAATTGAAAAATATCTACAATTTCAACAACTATATCAGCAAAAAACATCAACAAATGCAACAACAACCTGAGAATGACAAAACAAATTATTTCCAACAACAAACTAAACATCGAAAAACACCAACAATTTCGTACAACCTTGACACACTACAGGGCAATATGTCATGGCCAATCAACCTAACCTACACATCTTGGGACAGTACGAGGCAATGTGGTTTGGACAACCATCTCAAACAACCATCTCAACATTGGAAAACACCAACAAATCCAACAACAACCCAAACTGAACCACCGACAAATCCAACAACAACCTGAGAAAGAAATCAACACCAATATTTCCAACAACCAAAAAATTAAAAACAAAACAAGTTCAACAACAACCTCAAAATTGAAAAACTCCAACAATTTCAACAACAACCACAACTGCAAAAAACACCAACAAATCCAAAAACAACCTCAGTATTGGAAAAAACCCAAAAAATCCAACACCAACCTCAATATTGAAAACAACAACCTCAAAATTAAAAAAACAAATCCAACAACAACCTGAGAATGAAAAAAAATTCGAACAACAAACTAAAAATTGAAAAAAACCCAACAAGTTCAACAACAACCTCAACAGCAAAGAACAGCAACAATCCAACAACAAACTCAACATTGAAAAACTTCAACAAATCCAACAACAACCTCAAAATTGAAAAACACCAACAAGACCCAGACCCAGAGACCCAGAGACACAGACACTCAGAGGCACAGAGGCACCGAGACACAGAGACTCAGAGACTCAGAGACTCAGAGACAGAGAGACACAGCGACACAGCGACT
>NW_027650161.1:72500-148571 GCF_965287045.1 Carcharhinus amblyrhynchos
GCCTCTCTGTCTCTCTGTCTGGCTCTCTCTTTCTCTTTCCCTCTCTCTCTCTCTGTTCCTCTCTCTGTCTCACTCTCTGTCTCTCTCTCTGTTTCTCACTCTGTCTCTCTATCTCTGTATCTGTCACTCTCTCCCGCTGTCTCTCTCTCTCCCTCTCTCTCACTGTCTCTCTCTCTATCTATCTCTCTCTGTCTCTCTCTCTCTCTGTCTCTCTCCCTCTGTCTCTCTCACTATCTCTCTCTCGCTCGATCTATCTCTCTCTGTCTCTCTCCCTCTGTCTCTCTCTCTCTGTCTCTCGCTCTCTGTTTGTCTTCCTCTCTGTCTCTCTCTCCCTCACTCTGTCTTTCCCTTTGTTAATCTTTCACTCTCTCTGTCTCTAACTCTCTCTCTCTCCCTATTTTTCCCTCTCACTCGCTCTCTCTCTCCCTCTCTCTCTCTGTCTCTCTGTCTATCTGTCTATCTCTCTCTCTCACTCCCTCTGCCTCTCTGTCTGTCTGTTTTTCTCTCTCCATCTGTCTTCCTCTCTCTCTGTCTCACTGTCTCCCTCTCTCTCTCTCTGTCTCTGCCTCTCTTTCTCACTGTCTTTCTGTCTGTCTCTCTCTCTCTGTCTCTCTCACTCTGTCTCTCTCTCCGTCTCTCTGTCTGTCTCTCTCTTTCTCTCTCCCGCTGTCTCTCGATTCTCTCTCACTCTCTGTCTCTATCTCTCTCTCTCCGTCTCTCACTCTGTATCTCTCTCACTCTGTATCTCTCTCGCTCTGTCTCTCTCTGCTCTCACTCTCTGTCCCTCCCTCTCACTCTCTCTGTCTCTGTCTCTCTGTGTCTCCCCTTTCTTTTTCTCTGTCTGTCGCTCTCTCTGTCTCTGTCTTACTGTCACTCTCTCTCTCCTTGTGTCTCTCTCTCTCTGTCTCTCTCTCTCTCTCTCTCTCTCTGCCTGTCTCTCTATCTCTCTCCCCCTCTGCCTCTCTCTTTCTCTCTCTCTCTCTCTCTCTGTCTCTCTATCTCTCTGTCTCCATCTCTCTCACTCTGTCTCTCTCTGCCTCTCCCACTCTCTCTGTATTTCTCTCTCCCTCACTCTGGCTCTTACTCTGTCTCTGTCTCTCTCTCTCCCTGTCTCTGTCTCTCTCTATCTTTGCCTCTGTCTGTCTCTCTCACTCTGTCTCTCTCTCTCTCTCTTCATCTGTCTCTTTCTCTTACTCTCTCTCTCTCTGTCTCTCTCTCTGTATTCTTCTCCCTCTCTGTCTCTCTCTCTTCTTCTGCCTCTCTGTCTGTCTCTGTCTTTCTCTCTCCATCTCTCTCTGTCTCTCTCTCTCTCTGTCTCTCGATCTCTCTGTCTCCATCTCTCTCACTCTGTCTCTTACTCTGTCTCTGTTTCTCTCTCTCCCTGTCTCTGTCTCTCTCTGTCTCTGTCTCTCTCTCTCACCCTTGTCTCTCTCTCTCTCTATGTCCTTCACTCTGTCTCTCACTCTGTCTCTGTCTCTATCTCTCTCTCTGTCTCTTTCTCTCGGTTCCTGTCTCTCTTTCTCTCTCTCACTCACTCGGTCTCTCTCTCTCTCTTTCTATCTCTCTCTCTGACTCTCTCTCTCTGACTCTCTTTCTCTCTGACTCTCTCACTCTGTCACTCCCTCTCTCTGTGACGATCTCTCAGTCTCTCTGTCTGTCCCTCTCTCTCATCTGTCTCTCATTCTCTCTCACTCTCTGTCTCTCTCTCTCTGTCTTTCCGTCTCTATCTCCCTGTCTCTCTCTCTCTGTCTTCTCTCTCTCTCTCTCTCTGCCTCTGTCTCTGTGTCTCTCTCTCACTCTCTCAGTCTCTGTGTGTCTCTCTCTCACTCTCTCTATCTGTCTCTCTCTGTCTCTCGCACTCTATTTCCCTCTGTATCTCTCTTTCTTTCTCCCTCTGTCTCTCTCTCTCTCTATCTCTCTGTCTCTCTTGATCCCTGTCTCTCTCTGTCTGCCTCTCTCTCTCTCTCACTCTCTCTCTGTCACTCTCTCTCTCTCTGTCTCTCTCTCTCTCTGACTCTCCCCTCTGTCTCTCACTCCCTCTCTTTGTCTCTATCTCTCTCTCTCTCTCTCTCAATGTCTCACTCTGTCTCTCTCTCTCTGTCACAGTGTCTCTCACTCTCTCTCTCTGTCTGTCTCTCTCTGTCTCTCGCACTATATTTCCTTTTGTGTTTCTCTTTCTCTCCCCCTCTGTCTCTCTGTCTCTCTCTCTCTCTCTATCTCCCCCATCTCTCTCTGTTTCTCGCTGTCTCGGTCTCTGTCTCCCTGTCACTCTCTCTCCACCTTGTCTCCGTCTCTCTGTCTCTCTCCCTCTCTGTCTCTCTGTCTGTCTGTCTGTCTCTCCCACTGCCTCTCTGTCTGTCTCTCTCTTTCTCTCTCCCTCTGTCTTCCTTTCTCTCTGTCTCACTGTCTCCCACTCTGACTCTCTCTCCCTCTGTCTCTCTCTCTGTCTCTCTCTCACTCTGTCTCTCCCTCTGTCTCTCTCTCTCTCTCACTCACTCTCTCTCTCTCTCACTCACTCTCTGTCTCTATCTCTCACTGTCTGTTCTCACTCTATGTCTCTCTCATTCTGTCTATCTGTCTCTCTCTCTCTCTCACTCACTGTCTCTCTCCCTCTGTCTCTCTCTCTCTCTCTCTCTGTCTCTCTCTGTCTCTCTCTCACTGCCTCTCTCTCCCTCTGTCTCTCTCTCTCCCTCTCTCTCTCTCTCCCTGTCACACTGTTTCCCTCTCGCTCTCTCTCACTCTGTCTCTCCCTCTGTTAATCTCTCACTCTCTCTGTCTCTGCCTCTCTCTGTCTCTCAATCTCTCTATCTCCTCTCTCACTCTATCTGTCTCTCTCCCTCTCTGTCTCTCTCTCCCTCACTGTCTCTGTCTCTTACTCTCTGTCTCTGTCTCTCTCACTGTCTCTGTCTCTCTGTATCTCTCTCTCTCCCTATCTATCTCACTCTCTCTCTCTCTGTCTCTCTCTCTCTCTCTCTCTCAGTCTCTCTCTTACTCTGTCTCTCTCTCTGTGCCTCTCTCTTTCGTTCTGTCTCACTCTCTCTCTACCTCTTTGTCTCACTCTCTCTCTCTCTCACTCTCTCTGTCTCTCACTCTCACTGTCTGTCTCTCAGTCTCACTCTCTCTTCTGGTCTCTCTCTCTCTGTCTCTCCCTCTGACTTTCTTTCTCTGTCTCTGTCTCTCCCTCTGTCTCTGTCTGTCTGTCTCTCCCTCTCTATCTCTCTCTCTTTCTCCCTCTGCCTCGCTGTCTCTCTGTCTGGCTCTCTCTTACTCTCTCCCTCTGTCTCTCTCTCTCATTCTGTCTTTCTCTCTGTCTCTCTCTCTCTGTCTGTCACTCTGTTTCTCTCTCTATCTCTCCCTCTGCCTCTGTCTCTCACACTCTCTCTCTGCCCCTCTCTCACTCTCTCTCTCTCACTTTCTCTCTCTCTCTCCCTCTGTCTCTCCCTGTCTCTCTCTGTCTCCCTCTGCCTCTCTTTCTCTCTCTCTCTGTCTCTCTCACTCAGTCTCTCTCTCCCTGTCCCTCCCTCTCTCTGACACTCTCTCTCTCTCACTTTCTCTCTCTCTCTCTAATTCTCTCCCTTTCTCTCTCTCTCTCTCTCTCTCTCTCACACACACATTCACTCTGTCTCTCTCTGTCTCCCATTCTGTCTCACTCTCTCTGTCCCTCTGTCTCTTTCTCTGTCACTCTCTCTCTGTCACTTTCTCTCTCACTTTCTCTCTCTCTCTCTCCCTCTGTCTTTCTCTCTCAGTGTCCCAGAATCTCAGAGTCTCAGAGTCCCTGAGCCTCAGATTCTCTGCGTCCCAGAGGCTCAGCGTCTCAGAGTCTCTGTGCCTCTGCATCTCCGAGCCTCCGCGCTCCGAATCCCTGCGTCTCAGAGACTCTGCGCATCAGAGTCTCTGCATCCCTGCGTCTCGGAATCACAGCGTCTCTGAAACTTAGCGTCGCTGCATCTCGGAGTCTCCGAGTTTCTGCTTCTCAGAGCCTCCGCGTCTCAGCGTTTCTGAGTCTCAGTGTCTCTGCATCTCAGAGTCTCAGAGTCTCTGCGTCTCAGAGTCTCAGAGTCTCTGCGTCTCAGCGTCTCAGCGTCTCTGCGTCTCAGAGTCTCTGCGTCTCAGCGTCCCTGCATCTCAGAGTCTCTGCGTCTCTACATCTCATGCTTTCTGGGTCTTTGAGTCTCTGCGCCTCAGAGTGTCTGCCTCTCTGCCTCTCTATGTCTCTGCGTCTCAGCGTCCCTGCATCTCAGAGTCTCTGCGTCTCTACATCTCATGCTTTCTGGGTCTTTGAGTCTCTGCGCCTCAGAGTGTCTGCCTCTCTGCCTCTCTATGTCTCTGCGTCTCAGCATCTCTGCGTCTCACCGTCTTTGATTCTCATTGTCGCTGCGTCTCGGAGTCTCCGAGTCTCTGCTTCTCAGAGTCGCAGCGTCTCACAGTCTCACAGTCTCAGAGTCTCAGTGTCTTTGCGTCTCAGATTCTCTGCCTCTCTGCATCTCGGAGTCTCCGAGTCTCTGCTTCTCAGAGTCTCTGCGTCTCTGCATCTTAAAGTCTCTGCATCTCTGCGTCTCAGCGTCCCTGCGTCTCATAGTCTCTGCATCTCAGTGTCTCTGCTTCTCAGAGTCTCCGCGTCTCAGTGTCTCAGAGTCTCTGCGTCACAGAGTCTCTGCGTCTCTGCTTCTCAGACTCTCCTCGTCTCTGCGTCTCAACATCTCAGCGTCTCAGCGTCTTTACGTTTCAGTGTCTCTGCGTCTCAGAGTCTCTGCGTCTCAGTGTCTCAGCGTCTTTGAGTCTCAGATTCTCTGCGTCTCTGCGTCTCCGAGTCTCTGCTTCTCAGAGTCTCTGCATCTCTGCGGCTCTGCGGCTCTGCGCCTCAGAGTCTCTGTATCTCAGAATCTCAAAGTCTCTGTGTCTCTGCGTTTCAGAGTCTCTGCGTCTCAGTGTGTCTGCGTCTCAGAGTCTCTGTGTCTCAGAGTTTCTGCGTCTCAGCGCCTCAGCGTCTCAGCACCTCTGCGTCTCTGCATCTCTGTGTCTCTGCTTCTCAGAGTCTCTGCGTCTCTGCGTCTCAGAGTCTCTGCCTCTCTGTGTCTCAGAGTCTCTGCATCTCTGCCTCTCTGCATCTCTGCGTCTCTCTGAGTCTCTGCGTCTCAGAGGCTCTGCGTCTCTGCGTGTCTGCCTCTCTACCTCTCTGCATCTCTGTGTCCCAGAGTCTCTGCACCTCCGCATCTCTACGGCTCTGCGTCTCAGAGTCTCTGCATCTCAGAGTCTCAAAGTCTCTGCTTCTCAGAGTCTCTGTGCCTCAGAGTCTCTGCGTCTCAGTGTGTCTGTGTCTCAGAGCCTCTGCATCTCTGCATCTCTGGGTCTCTGCGTCTCCAAGTCTTTGTGCCTCTGCTTCTCAGAGTGTCTATGTCTCAGAGTCTCTGTGTCGATGCCTCTCTGCAGCTCTGCGTCTCTGCCTCTCTGCATCGCTGCATCTCTGTGTCTGAGAGTCAGAGTCAGAGATGCAGAGACGCAGAAACTCTGAGACACAGAGACTCTGAGACGCAGAAACTCTGAGACACAGAGACTCTGAGACGCAGAGACTCTGAAACACAGAAACTCTGAGACACAGACACTCTGAGACACAGACACACTGAAACGCAGAAACTCTGAGACACAGAGACTCTGAGACGCAGACACACTGAGACGCAGAGACTCTGAGACGCAGAGATTCTGAGATGCAGAGACGCACAGACTCTGAGATGCACACTGAGACGCACAGACTCTGAGACGCAGAGACGCAGAGATTCTGAGACACAGAGATGCAGAGAGGTAGAGAGGCATCGACACAGAGACTCTGAGACGCAGAGACACAGAGACTTGGAGACGCAGAGACTCAGAGACCAGAGTCGCAGAGACGCAGAGAGGCAGAGGGGCAGAGACTCTGAGACATAGAGATGCTGAGAGTCTGAGACACAGAGATGCAGAGAGGCAGTGAGGCAGAAACGCAGAGATGCAGAGACCCTCAGTGTCTGAGACTCTGAGACGCAGAGACGGATCGGCTCTGAGACGTAGAGACACTGAGACGCAGAGATTCAGAGATGCAGAGAGGCAGAGACGCCGAGACGAGGTGACACAGAGACTCTGAGACGCGGAGACTCTGAGATGCAGAGACGCAGAGACTCTGAGATGCAGAGACTCTGAGACGCAGAGACTCTGAGATGCAGAGACGCAGAGACTCTGAGACACAGAGACTCTGAGATGCAGAGACTCTTTGACGCTGAGATGCTGAGACGCAGGGTCTCTGATACACAGGGACTCTGAGATGCAGAGACTCTGAGTCGCAGAGACACTGAGACACAGAGACTTTGAGACTCTGAGACGCAGAGACTCTGAGACGCAGAGCCGTAGAGATGCGGAGGTACAGAGACTCTGGGACACAGAGATGCAGAGATGCAGAGAGGCAGAGTGGCGTAGTCACAGAGACTCTGAGACATAGACACTCTCAGACGCAGCGACACTGAGACGCAGAGACACTGAGACACGGAGATGAAGAAACGAAGAGATGCATAGACTCTAAGATGCAGAGACGCAGTGATGCAGAGACTCAGAGACCAGAGAAGCTGAGACACAGAGAGGCAGAGATGCAGAGACGGAGAGTCGCAGAGACGCAGAGGGGCAGAGACCCAGAGACGCAGAGACACAGAGACTGAGACACAGAGATGCTGAGAGTCTGAGACACAGTGATGCAGAGGGGCAGAGAAGCAGACACGCAGAGACTCTGAGACACGGAGACTCTGAGATGCAGTGACGCAGCGACGCTGAGACGAAGAAACGCAGAGACGCATAGACTCTGAGATGCAGACACGCAGAGACTCAGAGACTCAGAGACCAGAGAAACTGAGACACAGAGACGCAGATATTCAGAGTCTCTGCATCTCTGCGTCTCTGGGTCTCAGTTTCTCTGGGTCTCAGAGTCTCTGTGTCTCTGCGTGTCTGCATCTCAGAGTCTATGCGCTCGTCGTCTCAGCGTCTCTGGGTTGCAGCGTCTCAGAGTCTCTGCGTCTCAGAGTCTCTGCGTGTCTGCTTCTCTGCCCCTCTGCATCACTGTGTCTCAGACTCTCAGCATCTCTGTGTCTCAGTCTCTGTGTCTCTGAGTCTCTGCATCACTGCGTCTCTGGGTCTCAGCGTCTATGCGTCTCAGAGTCTCTGGGTCTCTGTTTCTCTGCGTCTCTGGTTCTCTGGGTCTCAGCGTCTCCGCATCTCAGGATCATTGCGTCTCTGCGTCTCTGGGTCTCTGGGTCTCAATGTCTCTGCGTCTCCCGTTCTCAGTGTCTCTGCGTCTCCCGTTCTCAGTGTCTCTGCGTCTCTGGGTCTCAGTGTCTCTGCGTCTCAGCGTCTCTGGGTCTCTGTGTCTCAGAGTCTCAGCGTCTCAGTGCCGCTTTGTCTCTGCGTCTCTGGTTCTCAGTGTCTCTGCGTCTCAGGGTCTCCACGTCTCTGCGTCTCTGCGTCTCTGCGTCTCCGCTTCTCAGCGTCTCTGTGTGTCTGGTTCTCAGTGTCTCTGCGTCTTTGCGTCTCTGGGTCTCAGTGTCTCTGCGTCTCTGCTTCTCCGGGTCTCTGTGTCTCAGAGTCTCTGCGCCTCTGCGTCTCACTGTCGCAGTGTCTCAGCGTCTCTGAGTCTCTGAGCCTCTGAGCCTCTGTGTCTCTACGTCTCTGAGTTCCTCAGTCTCTGAGCCTCTGTGTCTCAGCGTCTCTGACCCTCTGTGTCTCTGTGTCTCTGAGCCTCTGTGTCTCTGGGTCTCTGTGACTCTGAGTCTCTGTGTCTCTGAGTCTCTGAGTCTCTGAGCCTCTGAGCCCCTGTGTCTTTGGGTCTCTGTGACTCTGAGTCTCTGTGTCTCTGAGTCTCTGAACCTCTGTGTCTCTGCGTCTCTGATTCTCTGAGTCTCTGTGTCTCTGGGCCTCTGTGTCTCTGAGTCTCTGCGTCTCTTTGTCTCTTAGTCTCTGAGTCTCTGAGCCTCTGTATCTCTGCGTCTCTGAGCCTCTGAGCCACTGAGCCTCTGTGTCTCTGGGTCTCAGTGTCTATGAGTCTCTGTGTCTCTGAGTCTGTAAGCATCTGTGTCTCGGTGGCTGTAAGCCTCTGAGGCTCTGTGTCTCTGTGACTCTGTGTCTCAGATTCCCTGTGCCTCTGGGTCTTGGGACTCTGAGTCTCTGTTTCTCTGAGTCTCTGAGCCTCTGTTTGTCTGCCTCTGTGTCTCTGCGTCTCTGAGTCTCTGTGTCTCTGCGTCTCTGAGTCTCTGAGCATCTTTGTCTCGGTGTCTGTAAGTCTCTGAGACTCTGAGTCTCTGAACCTCTGTGTCTCTGCATCTCTGATTCTCTGAGTCTCTGTGTCTCAGGGTCTCTGAGCCTCTGAGCCTCTATGTCTCTGAGTCTCTGAGTCTATGTGTCTCTGAGTCTCTGAGCCTCTGTGTCTCTCCGTCTGTGAGTCTCTGAGCCGCTGAGCATCTGTGTCCCTGCGTCTCTGAGACTCTGATCCTCTGGGTCTCTGTGTCTCTGAGTCTCTGAGCATCTGTGTCTCGGTGCCTGTAAGTCTCTGAGACTCTGTGTCTCTGAACCTCTGTGTCTCTGCGTCTCCGATTTTCTGAGTGTCTGTGTCTCTGGTTCCCTGTGTCTCTGAGTTTCTGCGTCTCTCAGCCTCTGCGTCTCTTTGTCTCTTAGTCTCTGAGCCTCTGTGTCTCTGGGTCTCAGTGTCTCTGAGTCTCTGTGTCTCTGGGTCTCATTGTCTCTGAGTCTGTAAGCATCTGTGTCTCGGTGGCTGTAAGTCTCTGAGACTCTGGGTCTTTGTGACTCTGTGTCTCTGAGTCCCTGTGCCTCTGTGTCTCTGTGTCTCCGAGTTTCTGAGCATCTGTGTCTCGGAGGCTGTAATTCTCTGAGACTCTGTGTCTCTGTGTCTCTGTGACTCTGATTTCTGTGTCTCTGAGTCTCTGAGTCTCTGAACCTCTGTGTGTCCGCATCTCTGATTCTCTGAGTCCCGGTGTCTCTGGGTCTGTGTGTCTCTGAGTCTCTGCTTCTCTGGGTCTCTGAGTCTCTCAGTCTCTGCGTCTCAGTGCCTCTGAGTCTCTGAGTCTCTGTGTCTCTGTGTCTCTGCGTCTCTGAGTCTATGAGACTCTGTGTCTCTGCGGCTCTGACTCTATGAGACTCTGTGTCTCTGGGTCTCTGTGACTCTGAGTCTCTGTGTCTCTGGGTCTCTGAGTCCCTGCGTCTCTGCGTCTCAGTGCCTCTGAGTCTCTGAGTCTCTGTGTCTCTGTGTCTCTGCGTCTCTGAGTCTCTGAGACTCTGTGTCTCTGCGGCTCTGACTCTATGAGACTCTGTGTCTCTGGGTCTCTGTGACTCTGAGTCTCTGTGTCTCTGGGTCTCTGTGTCCCTGCGTCTCTGGGTCTCAGTGACTCTGAGTCTCTGAGCATGTGTGTCCCTGCGTCTCTGAGTCTCTGAGCCACTGAGCCTCTTTCTTTCTGGGTCTCAGTGTCTCTTCGTCTCTGTGTCTCTGAGTCAGTAAGCATCTGTGTCTCGGTGGCTGTAAGTCTCGTGACTCTGTGTCTCTGAGTCTCTGTATCTCTCTGTCTCTGGGTCTCTGTGTCTCTGAGTCTCGGGGTCTCTGTGTCTCTGCGTCTCTGAGGCTCTGTGTGTCTGAGTCTCTGTGTCTCCGCGTCTGATTCTCTGAGTCTCTGTGTCTCTGTGTCTCTGAGCCTCTGTGTCTCTACGTCTCTGAGTGTCTGAGTCTCTGAATCTCTGTGTCTCTGAGTCTCTGCGTCTCTGGGTCTCTGAGTCTCTGAATCTCTCAGCCTCTGCATCTCTTTGTCTCTTTGTCTCTGAGCCTCTGTGTCTCTGCGTCTCGGAGTCTCTGAGACTCTGTGTCTCTGGGTCTCTGAGTGTCTGTGTCTCTGGGTCTCTGTGTCTCTGAGTCTCTGTGTCTCTGAGTCTCTGAGCATCTGTGTCCCGGTGCCTGTAAGTCTCTGAGACTCTGTGTCTCTGTGCCTCTGAGTCTCTGAGACTCTGTGTCTCTGTGACTCTGTGTCCCTGAGTCTCTGTGTCGCAGGATCTCTGAGTCAATGAGCCTCTGTGTCTCTGTGTCTCTGGGTCTCTGAGCCTCTGTGTCTCCAAGTCTCTGGGACTCTGAGCCTCTGAGCCTCGATGTCTCTGAGTCTCTGAGTCTCTGTGTCTCTGAGTCTCTGAGCCTCTGTGTCTCTGCGTCTCTGAGTCTCTGAGCCACTGAACATCTGTGTCTCTGGGTCTCTGTGTCTCTGTGTCTCTCGGTCTCTGTGTCTCTGCGTCTCCGAGTGTCTGAGTCTCTGTGTCTCTTAGTCTCTGAGTCTCTGCGTCTCTGAGTCTCTGTGTCTCTGAGTCTCTGTGTCTCTGGGTCTCTGTGTCTCTGAGTCTCTGCGTCTCTGTGTCTCTGCGTCTCTGAGCCACTGTGTCGCTGCGTCTCTGAGCTTTTGTGTCTCTGCGTCTCTGCATCTCTGAGTCTCTGAGCATCTGTGTCTCTGGGTCTCTGAGCCTCTGTGTCTCGGTGTCTCTGTGTCTCTGGGTCTCTGTGTCTCTTTGTCTCTGGGTATCTGTGTCTCTGAGTCTCTGAGTCTCTGTGTCTCGGAGCCTCTGTGTCTCTGCGTCTCTGTATTTCTGAGTCTCTGTGTCTCTGGGTCTCTGTGTCTCTGAGTCTCCGTGTCTCTGAGTCACTGAGCCTCTGTGCCTCTGCGTCACTGAGTCTCTGGGTCTCTGAGCCTCTGTGTCTCTGGGTCTCAGTGTCTCTGAGTCTGTAAGCGTCTCAGTGTCTCTGCGTCTCAGAGTCTCTTAGTCTCTGCGTCTCAGAGTCTCTGCGTCTCAGAGTCTCCGCGTCTCAGAGTCTCTGCGTCTCTGCGTCTCAGCGTCTCAGAGTCTCTGCGTCTCAGAG
Organism: Carcharhinus amblyrhynchos; assembly: GCF_965287045.1. NCBI lineage: Eukaryota > Metazoa > Chordata > Chondrichthyes > Carcharhiniformes > Carcharhinidae > Carcharhinus > Carcharhinus amblyrhynchos. The sequence continues at coordinate 83,413 of NW_027650161.1, forward strand.
TCTCTGCGTCTCAGAGTCTCTGCGTCTCAGTGTCTCTGCGTCTCAGAGTCTCTGCGTCTCAGAGTCTCTGCGTCTCAGAGTCTCTGCGTCTCTGCGTCTCAGCGTCTCAGAGTCTCTGAGTCTCAGAGTCTCTGCGTCTCAGAGTCTCTGCGTCTCAGTGTCTCTGCGTCTCAGAGTCTCTGCGTCTCAGAGTCTCTGCGTCTCAGAGTCTCTGCATCTCAGAGTCTCTGCGTCTCAGTGTCTCTGCGTCTCAGAGTCTCTGCGTCTCAGTGTCTCTGCGTCTCAGCGTCTCAGTCTCTCTGCGTCTCAGCGTCTCAGAGTCTCTGCGTCTCAGTGTCTCTGCGTCTCAGAGTCTCTGCGTCTCAGTGTCTCTGCGTCTCAGCGTCTCAGTCTCTCTGCGTCTCAGAGTCTCAGAGTCTCTGCGTCTCAGTGTCTCTGCGTCTCAGTGTCTCTGCGTCTCAGTGTCTCTGCGTCTCAGAGTCTCTGCGTCTCAGAGTCTCTGCGTCTCAGTGTCTCTGCGTCTCAGTGTCTCTGCGTCTCAGAGTCTCTGCGTCTCAGTGTCTCTGCGTCTCAGAGTCTCTGCGTCTCAGTGTCTCTGCGTCTCAGTGTCTCTGCGTCTCAGAGTCTCTGCGTCTCTGCGTCTCAGCGTCTCAGAGTCTCTGCGTCTCAGTGTCTCTGCGTCTCAGTGTCTCTGCGTCTCAGAGTCTCTGCGTCTCTGCGTCTCAGCGTCTCAGAGTCTCTGCGTCTCAGTGTCTCGGCGTCTCAGTGTCTCTGCGTCTCAGAGTCTCTGCGTCTCTGCGTCTCAGCGTCTCAGAGTCTCTGCGTCTCAGTGTCTCTGCGTCTCAGTGTCTCTGCGTCTCAGAGTCTCTGCGTCTCTGCGTCTCTGCGTCTCAGAGTCTCTGCGTCTCAGTGTCTCTGCGTCTCAGAGTCTCTGCGTCTCAGTGTCTCAGCGTCGTAGAGTCTCTGCGTCTCAGCGTCTCAGTCTCTCTGCGTCTCAGAGACTCTAGATCTCTGCGTCTCAGTGTTTCTGCGTCTCAGTGTCTCTGCGTCTCAGAGTCTCTGCGTCTCAGAGTCTCTGCGTCTCAGAGTCTCTGCGTCTCAGAGTCTCTGCGTCTCAGAGTCTCAGAGTCTCAGAGTCTCAGAGTCTCTGCGTCTCAGAGTCTCTGCATCTCTGCGTCTCAGTGTCTCTGCGTCTCAGTGTCTCTGCATCTCAGTCTCTCTGCGTCTCAGAGTCTCTGCATCTCTGCGTCTCAGTGTCTCTGCGTCACAGTGTCTCTGCGTCTCAGAGTCTCTGCGTCTCAGAGTCTCTGCGTCTCAGTGTCTCTGCGTCTCAGAGTCTCTGCGTCTCAGCGTCTCAGCGTCTCAGAGTCTCTGCGTCTCTGCGTCTCTGCGTCTCAGAGTCTCTGCGTCACAGTGTCTCTGCGTCTCAGAGTCTCTGCGCCTCAGAGTCTCTGCGTCTCAGAGTCTCTGCGTCTCAGTGTCTCTGCGTCTCAGAGTCTCTGCGTCTCAGAGTCTCTGCGTCTCAGAGTCTCTGCGTCCCAGAGTCTCAGAGTCTCTGCGTCTCAGAGTCTCTGCGTCTCAGCGTCTCTGCGTCTCAGTGTCTCTGCGTCTCAGAGTCTCTGCGTCTCAGTGTCTCTGCGTCTCAGAGTGTCTGCGTCTCAGAGTCTCTGCGTCTCAGAGTCTCAGAGTCTCTGCGTCTCAGAGTCTCTGCGTCTCAGAGTCTCTGCGTCTCAGAGTCTCTGCGTCTCAGAGTCTCAGAGTCTCTGCGTCTCAGAGTCTCTGCGTCTCAGAGTCTCTGCGTCTCAGAGTCTCTGCGTCTCAGCGTCTCAGAGTCTCTGCGTCTCAGCGTCTCAGAGTCTCTGCGTCTCAGAGTCTCTGCGTCTCAGAGTCTCTGCGACTCAGAGTCTCTGCGTCTCAGTGTCTCTGCGTCTCAGAGTCTCTACGTCTCAGAGTCTCTGCGTCTCAGCGTCTCTGCGTCTCAGAGTCTCTGCGTCTCAGAGTCTCTGCGTCTCAGTGTCTCAGTGTCTCTGCGTCTCAGAGTCTCTGCGTCTCAGAGTCTCTGCGTCTCAGAGTCTCTGCGTCTCAGAGTCTCTGCATCTCAGAGTCTCTGCGTCTCAGTGTCTCTGCGTCTCAGAGTCTCTGCGTCTCAGTGTCTCAGAGTCTCTGCGTCTCAGAGTCTCTGCGTCTCAGAGTCTCTGCGTCTCAGAGTCTCTGCGTCTCAGAGTCTCTGCATCTCAGAGTCTCTGCGTCTCAGTGTCTCTGCGTCTCAGAGTCTCTGCGTCTCAGTGTCTCTGCGTCTCAGCGTCTCAGTCTCTCTGCGTCTCAGCGTCTCAGAGTCTCTGCGTCTCAGTGTCTCTGCGTCTCAGAGTCTCTGCGTCTCAGTGTCTCTGCGTCTCAGCGTCTCAGTCTATCTGCGTCTCAGAGTCTCAGAGTCACTGCGTCTCAGAGTCTCTGCGTCTCAGTGTCTCTGCGTCTCAGTGTCTCTGCGTCTCAGTGTCTCTGCGTCTCAGAGTCTCTGCGTCTCAGAGTCTCTGCGTCTCAGTGTCTCTGCGTCTCAGTGTCTCTGCGTCTCAGAGTCTCTGCGTCTCAGTGTCTCTGCGTCTCAGAGTCTCTGCGTCTCAGTGTCTCTGCGTCTCAGTGTCTCTGCGTCTCAGAGTCTCTGCGTCTCTGCGTCTCAGCGTCTCAGAGTCTCTGCGTCTCAGTGTCTCTGCGTCTCAGTGTCTCTGCGTCTCAGAGTCTCTGCGTCTCTGCGTCTCAGCGTCTCAGAGTCTCTGCGTCTCAGTGTCTCTGCGTCTCAGTGTCTCTGCGTCTCAGAGTCTCTGCGTCTCTGCGTCTCAGCGTCTCAGAGTCTCTGCGTCTCAGAGTCTCTGCGTCTCAGAGTCTCTGCGTCTCAGAGTCTCTGCGTCTCAGAGTCTCTGCGTCTCAGAGTCTCTGCGTCTCAGAGTCTCAGAGTCTCAGAGTCTCTGCGTCTCAGAGTCTCTGCATCTCTGCGTCTCAGTGTCTCTGCGTCTCAGTGTCTCTGCGTCTCAGTCTCTCTGCGTCTCAGAGTCTCTGCATCTCTGCGTCTCAGTGTCTCTGCGTCACAGTGTCTCTGCGTCTCAGAGTCTCTGCGTCTCAGAGTCTCTGCGTCTCAGTGTCTCTGCGTCTCAGAGTCTCTGCGTCTCAGCGTCTCAGCGTCTCAGAGTCTCTGCGTCTCAGAGTCTCTGCGTCTCAGAGTCTCTGCGTCTCAGTGTCTCTGCGTCTCAGAGTCTCTGCATCTCAGAGTCTCTGCGTCTCAGAGTCTCTGCGTCTCAGTGTCTCTGCGTCTCAGAGTCTCTGCGTCTCAGAGTCTCTGCGTCTCAGAGTCTCTGCGTCCCAGAGTCTCAGAGTCTCTGCGTCTCAGAGTCTCTGCGTCTCTGCGTCTCTGCGTCTCAGTGTCTCTGCGTCTCAGAGTCTCTGCGTCTCAGAGTCTCTGCGTCTCAGAGTCTCTGCGTCTCAGTGTCTCTGCGTCTCAGAGTCTCTGCGTCTCAGAGTCTCTGCGTCTCAGAGTCTCAGAGTCTCTGCGTCTCAGAGTCTCTGCGTCTCAGAGTCTCTGCGTCTCAGAGTCTCTGCGTCTCAGAGTCTCTGCGTTTCAGAGTCTCTGCGTCTCAGAGTCTCAGAGTCTCTGCGTCTCAGAGTCTCTGCGTCTCAGAGTCTCTGCGTCTCAGAGTCTCTGCGTCTCAGAGTCTCTGCGTCTCAGCGTCTCAGAGTCTCTGCGTCTCAGCGTCTCAGAGTCTCTGCGTCTCAGAGTCTCTGCGTCTCAGAGTCTCTGCGACTCAGAGTCTCTGCGTCTCAGTGTCTCTGCGTCTCAGAGTCTCTACGTCTCAGAGTCTCTGCGTCTCAGCGTCTCTGCGTCTCAGAGTCTCTGCGTCTCAGAGTCTCTGCGTCTCAGTGTCTCAGTGTCTCTGCGTCTCAGAGTCTCTGCGTCTCAGAGTGTCTGCGTCTCAGAGTCTCTGCGTCTCAGTGTCTCTGCGTCTCAGAGTCTCTGCGTCTCAGAGTCTCTGCGTCTCAGACTCTCTGCGTCTCAGAGTCTCTGCGTCTCAGAGTCTCTGCGTCTCAGAGTCTCTGCGTCTCAGTGTCTCTGCGTCTCAGAGTCTCTGCGTCTCAGAGTCTCTGCGTCTCAGAGTCTCTGCGTCTCAGAGTCTCTGCGTCTCAGCGTCTCAGAGTCTCTGCGTCTCAGCGTCTCAGAGTCTCTGCGTCTCAGAGTCTCTGCGTCTCAGAGTCTCTGCGACTCAGAGTCTCTGCGTCTCAGTGTCTCTGCGTCTCAGAGTCTCTACGTCTCAGAGTCTCTGCGTCTCAGCGTCTCTGCGTCTCAGAGTCTCTGCGTCTCAGAGTCTCTGCGTCTCAGTGTCTCAGTGTCTCTGCGTCTCAGAGTCTCTGCGTCTCAGAGTGTCTGCGTCTCAGAGTCTCTGCGTCTCAGTGTCTCTGCGTCTCAGAGTCTCTGCGTCTCAGAGTCTCTGCGTTTCAGACTCTCTGCGTCTCAGAGTCTCTGCGACTCAGAGTCTCTGCGTCTCAGAGTCTCTGCGTCTCAGTGTCTCTGCGTCTCAGAGTCTCTGCGTCTCAGTGTCTCTGCGTCTCAGAGTCTCTGCGTCTCAGCGTCTCAGAGTCTCTGCGTCTCAGAGTCTCTGCGTCTCAGTGTCTCTGCGTCTCAGAGTCTCTGCGTCTCAGAGTCTCTGCGTCTCAGAGTCTCTGCGTCTCAGTGTCTCTGCGTCTCAGAGTCTCTGCGTCTCAGTGTCTCTGCGTCTCAGAGTCTCTGCGTCTCAGTGTCTCTGCGTCTCAGAGTCTCTGCGTCTCAGCGTCTCAGAGTCCCTGCGTCTCAGAGTCTCTGCGTCTCAGTGTCTCTGCGTCTCAGAGTCTCTGCGTCTCAGCGTCTCGGAGTCTCTGCGTCTCAGAGTCTCTGCGTCTCAGTGTCTCTGCGTCTCAGAGTCTCTGCGTCTCAGAGTCTCTGCGTCTCAGTGTCTCTGCGTCTCAGAGTCTCTGCGTCTCAGCGTCTCGGAGTCTCTGCGTCTCAGAGTCTCAGCGTCTCAGTGTCTCTGCGTCTCAGAGTCTCTGCGTCTCGGAGTCTCTGCGTCTCAGAGTCTCTGCGTTTCAGAGTCTCTGCGTCTCAGAGTCTCAGAGTCTCTGCGTCTCAGAGTCTCTGCGTCTCAGAGTCTCTGCGTCTCAGCGTCTCAGAGTCTCTGCGTCTCAGCGTCTCAGAGTCTCTGCGTCTCAGAGTCTCTGCGTCTCAGAGTCTCTGCGACTCAGAGTCTCTGCGTCTCAGTGTCTCTGCGTCTCAGAGTCTCTACGTCTCAGAGTCTCTGCGTCTCAGCGTCTCTGCGTCTCAGAGTCTCTGCGTCTCAGAGTCTCTGCGTCTCAGTGTCTCAGTGTCTCTGCGTCTCAGAGTCTCTGCGTCTCAGAGTGTCTGCGTCTCAGAGTCTCTGCGTCTCAGTGTCTCTGCGTCTCAGAGTCTCTGCGTCTCAGTGTCTCTGCGTCTCAGAGTCTCTGCGTCTCAGAGTCTCTGCGTCTCAGTGTCTCTGCGTCTCAGAGTCTCTGCGTCTCAGCGTCTCGGAGTCTCTGCGTCTCAGAGTCTCAGCGTCTCAGTGTCTCTGCGTCTCAGAGTCTCTGCGTCTCAGAGTCTCTGCGTCTCAGAGTCTCTGCGTCTCAGAGTCTCTGCGTCTCAGTGTCTCTGCGTCTCAGAGTCTCTGCGTCTCAGTGTCTCAGCGTCGTAGAGTCTCTGCGTCTCTGCGTCTCAGAGTCTCTGCGTCTCAGAGTCTCTGCGTCTCAGTGTCTCTGCGTCTCAGAGTCTCTGCGTCTCACAGTCTCTGCGTCTCACAGTCTCTGCGTCTCAGTGTCTCTGCGTCTCAGAGTCCCTGCGTCTCAGTGTCTCTGCGTCTCAGAGTCTCTGCGTCTCAGTGTCTCTGCGTCTCAGAGTCTCTGCGTCTCAGAGTCTCTGCGTCTCAGTGTCTCTGCGTCTCAGAGTCTCTGCGTCTCAGTGTCTCTGCGTCTCAGAGTCTCTGCGTCTCAGAGTCTCTGCGTCTCAGTGTCTCTGCTTCTCAGAGTCTCTGCGTCTCAGAGTCTCTGCGTCTCAGCGTCTCTGCGTCTCAGAGTCTCTGCGTCTCAGAGTCTCTGCGTCTCAGTGTCTCTGCGTCTCAGAGTCTCTGCGTCTCAGTGTCTCTGCGTCTCAGTGTCTCTGCGTCTCAGAGTCTCTGCGTCTCTGCGTCTCAGCGTCTCTGCGTCTCAGTGTCTCTGCGTCTCAGAGTCTCTGCGTCTCAGCGTCTCTGCGTCTCTGCGTCTCTGCGTCTCAGCGTCTCTGCGTCTCAGCGTCTCTGCATCTCTGCGTCTCAGAGTCTCTGCGTCTCAGCGTCTCTGCGTCTCAGAGTCTCTGCGTCTCAGCGTCTCAGCGTCTCTGCGTCTCAGAGTCTCTGCGTCTCAGAGTCTCTGCGTCTCAGTGTCTCTGCGTCTCAGAGTCTCTGCGTCTCAGAGTCTCTGCGTCTCAGTGTCTCTGCGTCTCAGAGTCTCTGCGTCTCAGAGTCTCTGCGTCTCTGCGTCTCTGCGTCTCAGCGTCTCAGCGTCTCAGAGTCTCTGCGTCTCAGTGTCTCTGCGTCTCAGTGTCTCTGCGTCTCAGAGTCTCTGCGTCTCTGCGTCTCAGCGTCTCTGCGTCTCAGTGTCTCTGCGTCTCAGAGTCTCTGCGTCTCAGTGTCTCTGCGTCTCAGCGTCTCTGCGTCTCAGCGTCTCTGCGTCTCAGCGTCTCTGCGTCTCAGAGTCTCTGCGTCTCAGCGTCTCTGCGTCTCAGAGTCTCTGCATCTCTGCGTATCTGCGTCTCAGCGTCTCAGCGTCTCAGCGTCTCAGAGTCTCTGCGTCTCAGTGTCTCTGCGTCTCAGTGTCTCTGCGTCTCAGAGTCTCTGCGTCTCTGCGTCTCAGCGTCTCTGCGTCTCAGTGTCTCTGCGTCTCAGTGTCTCTGCGTCTCAGAGTCTCTGCGTCTCTGCGTCTCAGCGTCTCTGCGTCTCAGCGTCTCTGCGTCTCAGAGTCTCTGCGTCTCAGTGCCTCTGCGTCTCAGCGTCTCTGCGTCTCAGCGTCTCTGCGTCTCAGCGTCTCTGCGTCTCAGAGTCTCTGCGTCTCAGCGTCTCTGCGTCTCAGAGTCTCTGCGTCTCAGAGTCTCTGCGTCTCAGAGTCTCTGCGTCTCAGCGTCTCTGCGTCTCAGTGTCTCTGCGTCTCAGAGTCTCTGCGTCTCAGAGTCTCTGCGTCTCAGAGTCTCTGCGTCAAAGTGTCTCTGCGTCTCAGAGTCTCTGCGTCTCAGAGTCTCTGCGTCTCTGCGTCTCTGCGTCTCAGCGTCTCAGAGTCTCTGCGTCTCTGCGTCTCTGCGTCTCAGCGTCTCAGCGTCTCAGAGTCTCTGCGTCTCAGAGTCTCTGCGTCTCAGTGTCCCTGCGTCTCAGCGTCTCAGCGTCTCAGAGTCTCTGCGTCTCAGTGTCTCTGCGTCTCAGAGTCTCTGCGTCTCAGCGTCTCTGCGTCTCAGCGTCTCTGCGTCTCAGCGTCTCTGCGTCTCAGAGTCTCTGCGTCTCAGCGTCTCTGCGTCTCAGAGTCTCAGCGTCTCAGCGTCTCAGCGTCTCTGCGTCTCAGAGTCTCTGCGTCTCAGCGTCTCAGTCTCTCTGCGTCTCAGTGTCTCTGCGTCTCAGCGTCTCTGCGTCTCAGCGTCTCTGCGTCTCAGCGTCTCTGCGTCTCAGAGTCTCTGCGTCTCAGCGTCTCTGCGTCTCAGAGTCTCTGCGTCTCTGCGTCTCTGCGTCTCAGCGTCTCAGCGTCTCTGCGTCTCAGAGTCTCTGCGTCTCAGTGTCTCTGCGTCTCAGAGTCTCTGCGTCTCAGCGTCTCTGCGTCTCTGCGTCTCAGCGTCTCTGCGTCTCAGAGTCTCTGCGTCTCAGTGTCTCTGCGTCTCAGCGTCTCTGCGTCTCAGCGTCTCAGCGTCTCTGCATCTCAGCGTCTCTGCGTCTCAGAGTCTCTGCGTCTCAGTGTCTCTGCGTCTCAGAGTCTCTGCGTCTCAGCGTCTCTGCGTCTCAGAGTCTCTGCGTCTCAGTGTCTCTGCGTCTCAGCGTCTCTGCGTCTCAGCGTCTCTGCGTCTCAGAGTCTCTGCGTCTCAGCGTCTCTGCGTCTCAGCGTCTCTGCGTCTCAGAGTCTCTGCTTCTCAGAGTCTCTGCGTCTCAGAGTCTCTGCGTCTCAGCGTCTCTGCGTCTCAGTGTCTCTGCGTCTCAGAGCCTCTGCGTCTCAGAGTCTCTGCGTCTCAGAGTCTCTGCGTCTCTGCGTCTCTGCGTCTCAGCGTCTCAGAGTCTCTGCGTCTCTGCGTCTCTGCGTCTCAGCGTCTCAGCGTCTCAGAGTCTCTGCGTCTCTGCGTCTCTGCGTCTCAGCGTCTCAGCGTCTCAGAGTCTCTGCGTCTCAGAGTCTCTGCGTCTCAGTGTCTCTGCGTCTCAGCGTCTCAGCGTCTCAGAGTCTCTGCGTCTCAGAGTCTCTGCGTCTCAGTGTCTCTGCGTCTCAGAGTCTCTGTGTCTCAGCGTCTCTGCGTCTCAGCGTCACTGCGTCTCAGAGTCTCTGCGTCTCAGTGTCTCTGCGTCTCAGAGTCTCTGCGTCACAGCGTCTCAGCTTCTCAGAGTCTCTGCGTCTCAGAGTCTCTGTGTCTCAGAGTCTCTGCGTCTCAGCGTCTCAGCGTCTCAGTGTCTCTGCGTCTCAGAGTCTCTGCGTCTCTGCGTCTGAGAGTCTCTGCGTCTCAGAGTCTCTGCGTCTCAGAGTCTCTGCGTCTCAGAGTCTCTGCGTCTCTGCGTCTCAGAGTCTCTGCGTCTCGGTGTCTCTGCGTCTCGGTGTCTCTGCGTCTCAGCGTCTCAGTGTCTCTGCGTCTCAGAGTCTCTGCGTCTCTGCGTCTCAGAGTCTCAGCGTCTCAGCGTCTCAGCGTCTCTGCGTCTCAGAGTCTCTGCGTCTCAGCGTCTCAGTCTCTCTGCGTCTCAGTGTCTCTGCGTCTCAGCGTCTCTGCGTCTCAGCGTCTCTGCGTCTCAGCGTCTCTGCGTCTCAGAGTCTCTGCGTCTCAGCGTCTCTGCGTCTCAGAGTCTCTGCGTCTCTGCGTCTCAGCGTCTCAGCGTCTCAGCGTCTCTGCGTCTCAGAGTCTCTGCGTCTCAGTGTCTCTGCGTCTCAGAGTCTCTGCGTCTCAGCGTCTCTGCGTCTCTGCGTCTCAGCGTCTCTGCGTCTCAGAGTCTCTGCGTCTCAGTGTCTCTGCGTCTCAGCGTCTCTGCGTCTCAGCGTCTCAGCGTCTCTGCATCTCAGCGTCTCTGCGTCTCAGAGTCTCTGCGTCTCAGTGTCTCTGCGTCTCAGAGTCTCTGCGTCTCAGCGTCTCTGCGTCTCAGCGTCTCTGCGTCTCAGAGTCTCTGCGTCTCAGTGTCTCTGCGTCTCAGCGTCTCTGCGTCTCAGCGTCTCTGCGTCTCAGAGTCTCTGCGTCTCAGCGTCTCTGCGTCTCAGTGTCTCTGCGTCTCAGAGTCTCTGCTTCTCAGAGTCTCTGCGTCTCAGAGTCTCTGCGTCTCAGCGTCTCTGCGTCTCAGTGTCTCTGCGTCTCAGAGCCTCTGCGTCTCAGAGTCTCTGCGTCTCAGAGTCTCTGCGTCTCAGAGTCTCTGCGTCTCTGCGTCTCTGCGTCTCAGCGTCTCAGAGTCTCTGCGTCTCTGCGTCTCTGCGTCTCAGCGTCTCAGCGTCTCAGAGTCTCTGCGTCTCTGCGTCTCTGCGTCTCTGCGTCTCAGCGTCTCAGCGTCTCAGAGTCTCTGCGTCTCAGAGTCTCTGCGTCTCAGTGTCTCTGCGTCTCAGCGTCTCAGCGTCTCAGAGTCTCTGCGTCTCAGAGTCTCTGCGTCTCAGTGTCTCTGCGTCTCAGAGTCTCTGTGTCTCAGCGTCTCTGCGTCTCAGCGTCACTGCGTCTCAGAGTCTCTGCGTCTCAGCGTCTCTGCGTCTCAGCGTCACTGCGTCTCAGAGTCTCTGCGTCTCAGTGTCTCTGCGTCTCAGAGTCTCTGCGTCTCTGCGTCTCTGCGTCTCAGCGTCTCAGAGTCTCTGCGTCTCTGCGTCTCTGCGTCTCAGCGTCTCAGCGTCTCAGAGTCTCTGCGTCTCTGCGTCTCTGCGTCTCAGCGTCTCAGCGTCTCAGAGTCTCTGCGTCTCAGAGTCTCTGCGTCTCAGTGTCTCTGCGTCTCAGCGTCTCAGCGTCTCAGAGTCTCTGCGTCTCAGAGTCTCTGCGTCTCAGTGTCTCTGCGTCTCAGAGTCTCTGCGTCACAGCGTCTCAGCTTCTCAGAGTCTCTGCGTCTCAGAGTCTCTGTGTCTCAGAGTCTCTGCGTCTCAGCGTCTCAGCGTCTCAGTGTCTCTGCGTCTCAGAGTCTCTGCGTCTCTGCGTCTGAGAGTCTCTGCGTCTCAGAGTCTCTGCGTCTCAGAGTCTCTGCGTCTCAGAGTCTCTGCGTCTCTGCGTCTCAGAGTCTCTGCGTCTCGGTGTCTCTGCGTCTCGGTGTCTCTGCGTCTCAGCGTCTCAGTGTCTCTGCGTCTCAGAGTCTCTGCGTCTCTGCGTCTCAGAGTCTCTGCGTCTCAGCGTCTCAGCGTCTCAGCGTCTCTGCGTCTCAGAGTCTCTGCGTCTCTGCGTCTCAGAGTCTCTGCGTCTCAGAGTCTCTGCGTCTCAGAGTCTCTGCGTCTCAGAGTCTCTGCGTCTCAGTGTCTCTGCGTCTCTGCGTCTCAGAGTCTCTGCGTCTCGGTGTCTCGGCGTCTCAGAGTCTCTGCGTCTCTGCGTCTCAGAGTCTCTGCGTCTCAGCGTCTTAGCGTCTCAGTGTCTCTGCGTCTCAGAGTCTCTGCGTCTCTGCGTCTCAGAGTCTCTGCGTCTCAGAGTCTCTGCGTCTCAGAGTCTCAGCGTCTCAGCGTCTCAGTGTCTCTGCGTCTCAGAGTCTCTGCGTCTCTGCGTCTCAGAGTCTCTGCGTCTCAGCGTCTCAGCGTCTCAGTGTCTCTGCGTCTCAGAGTCTCTGCGTCTCTGCGTCTCAGTGTCTCTGCGTCTCAGAGTCTCTGCGTCTCAGAGTCTCTGCGTCTCTGCGTCTCAGAGTCTCTGCGTCTCAGAGTCTCTGCGTCTCAGAGTCTCTGCGTCTCAGAGTCTCTGCGTCTCAGTGTCTCTGCGTCTCTGCGTCTCTGCGTCTCAGCGTCTCAGCGTCTCAGAGTCTCTGCGTCTCAGAGTCTCTGTGTCTCAGCGTCTCTGCGTCTCAGCGTCTCTGCGTCTCAGAGTCGCTGCGTCTCAGTGTCTCTGCGTCTCAGAGTCTCTGCGTCTCAGAGTCTCTGCGTCTCAGTGTCTCTGCGTCTCAGTGTCTCTGCGTCTCAGTGTCTCTGCGTCTCTGCGTCTCAGTGTCTCTGCGTCTCAGTGTCTCTGCGTCTCAGAGTCTCTGCGTCTCTGCGTCTCAGCGTCTCAGCGTCTCAGAGTCTCAGAGTCTCTGTGTCTCAGAGTCTCTGCGTCTCAGAGTCTCTGCGTCTCTGCGTCTCAGAGTCTCTGCGTCTCAGAGTCTCTGCATCTCTGCGTCTCAGTGTCTCTGCGTCTCAGAGTCTCTGCGTCTCTGCGTCTCAGAGTCTCTGCGTCTCAGAGTCTCTGCGTCTCTGCGTCTCAGAGTCTCTGCGTCTCAGCGTCTCTGCGTCTCAGAGTCTCTGCGTCTCTGCGTCTCAGAGTCTCTGCGTCTCAGCGTCTCTGCGTCTCAGAGTCTCTGCGTCTCAGCGTCTCAGCGTCTCTGCGTCTCAGAGTCTCTGCGTCTCAGTGTCTCTGCGTCTCAGAGTCTCTGCGTCTCAGTGTCTCTGCGTCTCAGAGTCTCTGCGTCTCAGAGTCTCTGCGTCTCAGAGTCTCTGCGTCTCAGTGTCTCTGCGTCTCAGAGTCTCTGCGTCTCAGTGTCTCTGCGTCTCAGCGTCTCAGTCTCTCTGCGTCTCAGCGTCTCAGCGTCTCAGAGTCTTTGCGTCTCAGTGTCTCTGCGTCTCAGAGTCTCTGCGTCTCAGTGTCTCTGCGTCTCTGCGTCTCTGCGTCTCAGCGTCTCAGCGTCTCAGCGTCTCAGTCTCTCTGCGTCTCAGAGTCTCTGCGTCTCAGAGTCTCTGCGTCTCAGTGTCTCTGCGTCTCAGAGTCTCTGCGTCTCAGAGTCTCTGCGTCTCACAGTCTCTGCGTCTCACAGTCTCTGCGTCTCAGTGTCTCTGCGTCTCAGCGTCTCAGTCTCTCTGCGTCTCAGAGTCTCTGCGTCTCAGAGTCTCTGCGTCTCAGAGTCTCTGCGTCTCACAGTCTCTGCGTCTCAGTGTCTCTGCGTCTCAGCGTCTCAGTCTCTCTGCGTCTCAGAGTCTCTGCGTCTCAGAGTCTCTGCGTCTCAGAGTCTCTGCGTCTCACAGTCTCTGCGTCTCACAGTCTCTGCGTCTCAGTGTCTCTGCGTCTCAGAGTCCCTGCGTCTCAGTGTCTCTGCGTCTCAGAGTCTCTGCGTCTCAGTGTCTCTGCGTCTCAGAGTCTCTGCGTCTCAGAGTCTCTGCGTCTCAGTGTCTCTGCGTCTCAGTGTCTCTGCGTCTCAGAGTCTCTGCGTCTCAGTGTCTCTGCGTCTCAGAGTCTCAGCGTCTCAGAGTCTCTGCGTCTCAGTGTCTCTGCTTCTCAGAGTCTCTGCATCTCAGAGTCTCTGCGTCTCAGCGTCTCTGCGTCTCAGAGTCTCTGCATCTCAGAGTCTCTGCGTCTCAGTGTCTCTGCGTCTCAGAGTCTCTGCGTCTCAGTGTCTCTGCGTCTCAGTGTCTCTGCGTCTCAGAGTCTCTGCGTCTCAGCGTCTCTGCGTCTCTGCGTCTCTGCGTCTCAGCGTCTCTGCGTCTCAGCGTCTCTGCGTCTCTGCGTCTCAGAGTCTCTGCGTCTCAGCGTCTCTGCGTCTCAGAGTCTCTGCGTCTCAGCGTCTCAGCGTCTCTGCGTCTCAGAGTCTCTGCGTCTCAGAGTCTCTGCGTCTCAGTGTCTCTGCGTCTCAGAGTCTCTGCGTCTCAGAGTCTCTGCGTCTCAGTGTCTCTGCGTCTCAGAGTCTCTGCGTCTCAGAGTCTCTGCGTCTCTGCGTCTCTGCGTCTCAGCGTCTCAGCGTCTCAGAGTCTCTGCGTCTCAGTGTCTCTGCGTCTCAGTGTCTCTGCGTCTCAGAGTCTCTGCGTCTCTGCGTCTCAGCGTCTCTGCGTCTCAGTGTCTCTGCGTCTCAGAGTCTCTGCGTCTCAGTGTCTCTGCGTCTCAGCGTCTCTGCGTCTCAGCGTCTCTGCGTCTCAGTGTCTCTGCGTCTCAGAGTCTCTGCGTCTCAGCGTCTCTGCGTCTCAGAGTCTCTGCATCTCTGCGTCTCTGCGTCTCAGCGTCTCAGCGTCTCAGCGTCTCAGAGTCTCTGCGTCTCAGTGTCTCTGCGTCTCAGTGTCTCTGCGTCTCAGAGTCTCTGCGTCTCTGCGTCTCAGCGTCTCTGCGTCTCAGTGTCTCTGCGTCTCAGTGTCTCTGCGTCTCAGAGTCTCTGCGTCTCTGCGTCTCAGCGTCTCTGCGTCTCAGCGTCTCTGCGTCTCAGAGTCTCTGCGTCTCAGTGCCTCTGCGTCTCAGAGTCTCTGCGTCTCAGCGTCTCTGCGTCTCAGCGTCTCTGCGTCTCAGAGTCTCTGCGTCTCAGCGTCTCTGCGTCTCAGAGTCTCTGCGTCTCAGAGTCTCTGCGTCTCAGAGTCTCTGCGTCTCAGCGTCTCTGCGTCTCAGTGTCTCTGCGTCTCAGAGTCTCTGCGTCTCAGAGTCTCTGCGTCTCAGAGTCTCTGCGTCAAAGTGTCTCTGCGTCTCAGAGTCTCTGCGTCTCAGAGTCTCTGCGTCTCTGCGTCTCTGCGTCTCAGCGTCTCAGAGTCTCTGCGTCTCTGCGTCTCTGCGTCTCAGCGTCTCAGCGTCTCAGAGTCTCTGCGTCTCAGAGTCTCTGCGTCTCAGTGTCTCTGCGTCTCAGCGTCTCAGCGTCTCAGAGTCTCTGCGTCTCAGTGTCTCTGCGTCTCAGAGTCTCTGCGTCTCAGTGTCTCTGCGTCTCAGCGTCTCTGCGTCTCAGCGTCTCTGCGTCTCAGAGTCTCTGCGTCTCAGCGACTCTGCGTCTCAGAGTCTCAGCGTCTCAGCGTCTCAGCGTCTCTGCGTCTCAGAGTCTCTGCGTCTCAGCGTCTCAGTCTCTCTGCGTCTCAGTGTCTCTGCGTCTCAGCGTCTCTGCGTCTCAGCGTCTCTGCGTCTCAGCGTCTCTGCGTCTCAGAGTCTCTGCGTCTCAGCGTCTCAGCGTCTCTGCGTCTCAGAGTCTCTGCGTCTCTGCGTCTCTGCGTCTCAGCGTCTCAGCGTCTCAGCGTCTCTGCGTCTCAGAGTCTCTGCGTCTCAGTGTCTCTGCGTCTCAGAGTCTCTGCGTCTCAGCGTCTCTGCGTCTCTGCGTCTCAGCGTCTCTGCGTCTCAGAGTCTCTGCGTCTCAGTGTCTCTGCGTCTCAGCGTCTCTGCGTCTCAGCGTCTCAGCGTCTCTGCATCTCAGCGTCTCTGCGTCTCAGAGTCTCTGCGTCTCAGTGTCTCTGCGTCTCAGCGTCTCTGCGTCTCAGTGTCTCTGCGTCTCAGCGTCTCTGCGTCTCAGCGTCTCAGCGTCTCAGAGTCTCTGCGTCTCAGCGTCTCTGCGTCTCAGAGTCTCTGCTTCTCAGAGTCTCTGCGTCTCAGAGTCTCTGCGTCTCAGCGTCTCTGCGTCTCAGTGTCTCTGCGTCTCAGAGCCTCTGCGTCTCAGAGTCTCTGCGTCTCAGAGTCTCTGCGTCTCAGAGTCTCTGCGTCTCTGCGTCTCTGCGTCTCAGCGTCTCAGAGTCTCTGCGTCTCTGCGTCTCTGCGTCTCTGCGTCTCAGCGTCTCAGCGTCTCAGAGTCTCTGCGTCTCTGCGTCTCTGCGTCTCAGCGTCTCAGCGTCTCAGAGTCTCTGCGTCTCAGAGTCTCTGCGTCTCAGTGTCTCTGCGTCTCAGCGTCTCAGCGTCTCAGAGTCTCTGCGTCTCAGAGTCTCTGCGTCTCAGTGTCTCTGCGTCTCAGAGTCTCTGCGTCTCAGCGTCTCTGCGTCTCAGCGTCACTGCGTCTCAGAGTCTCTGCGTCTCAGTGTCTCTGCGTCTCAGAGTCTCTGCGTCACAGCGTCTCAGCTTCTCAGAGTCTCTGCGTCTCAGAGTCTCTGTGTCTCAGAGTCTCTGCGTCTCAGCGTCTCAGCGTCTCAGTGTCTCTGCGTCTCAGAGTCTCTGCGTCTCTGCGTCTCAGAGTCTCTGCGACTCAGAGTCTCTGCGTCTCAGAGTCTCTGCGTCTCAGAGTCTCTGCGTCTCTGCGTCTCAGAGTCTCTGCGTCTCGGTGTCTCTGCGTCTCGGTGTCTCTGCGTCTCAGCGTCTCAGAGTCTCTGCGTCTCTGCGTCTCTGCGTCTCAGCGTCTCAGCGTCTCAGAGTCTCTGCGTCTCTGCGTCTCTGCGTCTCAGCGTCTCAGCGTCTCAGAGTCTCTGCGTCTCAGAGTCTCTGCGTCTCAGTGTCTCTGCGTCTCAGCGTCTCAGAGTCTCTGCGTCTCAGAGTCTCTGCGTCTCAGTGTCTCTGCGTCTCAGAGTCTCTGTGTCTCAGCGTCTCTGCGTCTCAGCGTCACTGCGTCTCAGAGTCTCTGCGTCTCAGTGTCTCTGCGTCTCAGAGTCTCTGCGTCACAGCGTCTCAGCTTCTCAGAGTCTCTGCGTCTCAGAGTCTCTGTGTCTCAGAGTCTCTGCGTCTCAGCGTCTCAGCGTCTCAGTGTCTCTGCGTCTCAGAGTCTCTGCGTCTCTGCGTCTGAGAGTCTCTGCGTCTCAGAGTCTCTGCGTCTCAGAGTCTCTGCGTCTCAGAGTCTCTGCGTCTCTGCGTCTCAGAGTCTCTGCGTCTCGGTGTCTCTGCGTCTCGGTGTCTCTGCGTCTCAGCGTCTCAGTGTCTCTGCGTCTCAGAGTCTCTGCGTCTCTGCGTCTCAGAGTCTCTGCGTCTCAGCGTCTCAGCGTCTCAGCGTCTCTGCGTCTCAGAGTCTCTGCGTCTCTGCGTCTCAGAGTCTCTGCGTCTCAGAGTCTCTGCGTCTCAGAGTCTCTGCGTCTCAGAGTCTCTGCGTCTCAGAGTCTCTGCGTCTCAGTGTCTCTGCGTCTCTGCGTCTCAGAGTCTCTGCGTCTCGGTGTCTCTGCGTCTCAGAGTCTCTGCGTCTCTGCGTCTCAGAGTCTCTGCGTCTCAGCGTCTCAGCGTCTCAGTGTCTCTGCGTCTCAGAGTCTCTGCGTCTCTGCGTCTCAGAGTCTCTGCGTCTCAGAGTCTCTGCGTCTCAGAGTCTCTGCGTCTCAGCGTCTCAGTGTCTCTGCGTCTCAGAGTCTCTGCGTCTCTGCGTCTCAGAGTCTCTGCGTCTCAGCGTCTCAGCGTCTCAGTGTCTCTGCGTCTCAGAGTCTCTGCGTCTCTGCGTCTCAGTGTCTCTGCATCTCAGAGTCTCTGCGTCTCAGAGTCTCTGCGTCTCTGCGTCTCAGAGTCTCTGCGTCTCAGAGTCTCTGCGTCTCAGAGTCTCTGCGTCTCAGAGTCTCTGCGTCTCAGTGTCTCTGCGTCTCTGCGTCTCTGCGTCTCAGCGTCTCAGCGTCTCAGAGTCTCTGCGTCTCAGAGTCTCTGTGTCTCAGCGTCTCTGCGTCTCAGCGTCTCTGCGTCTCAGAGTCGCTGCGTCTCAGTGTCTCTGCGTCTCAGAGTCTCTGCGTCTCAGAGTCTCTGCGTCTCTGCGTCTCAGTGTCTCTGCGTCTCAGTGTCTCTGCGTCTCAGTGTCTCTGCGTCTCTGCGTCTCAGTGTCTCTGCGTCTCAGTGTCTCTGCGTCTCAGAGTCTCTGCGTCTCTGCGTCTCAGCGTCTCAGCGTCTCAGAGTGTCAGAGTCTCTGTGTCTCAGAGTCTCTGCGTCTCAGAGTTTCTGCGTCTCTGCGTCTCAGAGTCTCTGCGTCTCAGAGTCTCTGCATCTCTGCGTCTCAGTGTCTCTGCGTCTCAGAGTCTCTGCGTCTCTGCGTCTCAGAGTCTCTGCGTCTCAGAGTCTCTGCGTCTCTGCGTCTCAGAGTCTCTGCGTCTCAGCGTCTCTGCGTCTCAGAGTCTCTGCGTCTCTGCGTCTCAGAGTCTCTGCGTCTCAGCGTCTCTGCGTCTCAGAGTCTCTGCGTCTCAGCGTCTCAGCGTCTCTGCGTCTCAGAGTCTCTGCGTCTCAGTGTCTCTGCGTCTCAGAGTGTCTGCGTCTCAGTGTCTCTGCGTCTCAGAGTCTCTGCGTCTCAGTGTCCCTGCGTCTCAGTGTCTCAGAGTCTCTGCGTCTCAGAGTCTCTGCGTCGCAGAGTCTCTGCGTCTCAGAGTCTCTGCGTCTCAGAGTCTCATTTTCTCAGCGGCTCTGCGTCTCAGTGTCTCTGCGTCTCAGAGTCTCTGCGTCTCAGTGTCTCTGCGTCTCAGAGTCTCTGCGTCTCTGCGTCTCTGCGTCTCAGTGTCTCTGCGTCTCAGAGTCTCTGCGTCTCAGCGTCTCTGCGTCTCAGTGTCTCTGCGTCTCAGAGTCTCTGCGTCTCAGTGTCACTGCGTCTCAGAGTCTCTGCGTCTCTGTGTCTCTGCGTCTCTGCGTCTCAGTGTCTCTGCGTCTCAGAGTCTCTGCGTCTCAGTGTCTCTGCGTCTCAGAGTCTCTGCGTCTCTGCGTCTCTGCGTCTCAGTGTCTCTGCGTCTCAGAGTCTCTGCGTCTCAGTGTCTCTGCGTCTCAGAGTCTCTGCGTCTCAGTGTCTCTGCGTCTCAGAGTCTCTGCGTCTCAGTGTCTCTGCGTCTCAGAGTCTCTGCGTCTCAGATTCTCGGCGTCTCAGTGTCTCTGCGTCTCTGCGTCTCAGTGTCTCTGCGTCTCAGAGTCTCTGCGTCTCAGCGTCTCTGCGTCTCAGTGTCTCTGCGTCTCAGAGTCTCTGCGTCTCAGTGTCACTGCGTCTCAGAGTCTCTGCGTCTCTGTGTCTCTGCGTCTCTGCGTCTCAGTGTCTCTGCGTCTCAGAGTCTCTGCGTCTCAGTGTCTCTGCGTCTCAGAGTCTCTGCGTCTCTGCGTCTCAGTGTCTCTGCGTCTCAGAGTCTCTGCGTCTCAGTGTCTCTGCGTCTCAGAGTCTCTGCGTCTCAGTGTCTCTGCGTCTCAGAGTCTCTGCGTCTCAGTGTCTCTGCGTCTCAGAGTCTCTGCGTCTCTGCGTCTCTGCGTCTCTGCGTCTCAGTGTCTCTGCGTCTCAGAGTCTCTGCGTCTCAGTGTCTCTGCGTCTCAGAGTCTCTGCGTCTCAGTGTCTCTGCGTCTCAGAGTCTCTGCGTCTCTGCGTCTCTGCGTCTCAGAGTCTCTGCGTCTCTGCGTCTCTGCGTCTCAGTGTCTCTGCGTCTCAGAGTCTCTGCGTCTCTGCGTCTCAGCGTCTCAGTGTCTCTGCGTCTCAGAGTCTCTTCGTCTCAGTGTCTCTGCGTCTCAGAGTCTCTGCGTCTCAGAGTCTCTGCGTCTCAGTGTCTCTGCGTCTCAGAGTCTCTGCGTCTCTGCGTCTCAGTGTCTCTGCGTCTCAGAGTCTCAGAGTCTCTGCGTCTCAGTGTCTCTGCGTCTCAGAGTCTCTGCGTCTCTGCGTCTCAGTGTCTCTGCGTCTCAGAGTCTCTGCGTCTCTGCGTCTCTGCGTCTCAGCGTCTCTGCGTCTCAGAGTCTCTTTGTCTCAGCGTCTCTGCGTCTCAGTGTCTCTGCGTCTCAGAGTCTCTGCGTCTCAGTGTCTCTGCGTCTCAGAGTCTCTGCGTCTCTGTGTCTCTGCGTCTCAGTGTCTCTGCGTCTCAGAGTCTCTGCGTCTCAGTGTCTCTGCGTCTCAGAGTCTCTGCGTCTCAGTGTCTCTGCGTCTCAGAGTCTCTGCGTCTCTGCGTCTCTGCGTCTCAGTGTCTCTGCGTCTCAGAGTCTCTGCGTCTCAGTGTCTCTGCGTCTCAGAGTCTCTGCGTCTCTGTGTCTCTGCGTCTCAGTGTCTCTGCGTCTCAGAGTCTCTGCGTCTCAGTGTCTCTGCGTCTCAGAGTCTCTGCGTCTCTGTGTCTCTGCGTCTCAGTGTCTCTGCGTCTCAGAGTCTCTGCGTCTCAGTGTCTCTGCGTCTCAGAGTCTCTGCGTCTCAGTGTCTCTGCGTCTCAGAGTCTCTGCGTCTCTGCGTCTCTGCATCTCAGTGTCTCTGCGTCTCAGAGTCTCTGCGTCTCAGTGTCTCTGCGTCTCAGAGTCTCTGCGTCTCTGCGTCTCTGCGTCTCAGTGTCTCTGCGTCTCAGTGTCTCTGCGTCTCAGAGTCTCTGCGTCTCAGTGTCTCTGCGTCTCAGAGTCTCTGCGTCTCAGTGTCTCTGCGTCTCAGAGTCTCTGCGTCTCTGCGTCTCTGCGTCTCTGCGTCTCAGTGTCTCTGCGTCTCAGAGTCTCTGCGTCTCAGTGTCTCTGCGTCTCAGAGTCTCTGCGTCTCAGTGTCTCTGCGTCTCAGAGTCTCTGCGTCTCTGCGTCTCTGCGTCTCAGAGTCTCTGCGTCTCAGAGTCTCTGCGTCTCAGAGTCTCTGCGTCTCTGCGTCTCTGCGTCTCAGCGTCTCAGCGTCTCAGAGTCTCTGCGTCTCAGTGTCTCTGCGTCTCAGAGTCTCTGCGTCTCTGCGTCTCTGCGTCTCAGCGTCTCAGCGTCTCAGAGTCTCTGCGTCTCAGTGTCTCTGCGTCTCAGAGTCTCTGCGTCTCTGCGTCTCAGTGTCTCTGCGTCTCAGAGTCTCAGAGTCTCTGCGTCTCAGTGTCTCTGCGTCTCAGAGTCTCTGCGTCTCTGCGTCTCAGTGTCTCTGCGTCTCAGAGTCTCTGCGTCTCAGTGTCTCTGCGTCTCAGAGTCTCTGCGTCTCTGCGTCTCAGCGTCTCTGCGTCTCAGAGTCTCTTTGTCTCAGCGTCTCTGCGTCTCAGTGTCTCTGCGTCTCAGAGTCTCTGCGTCTCAGTGTCTCTGCGTCTCAGAGTCTCTGCGTCTCTGTGTCTCTGCGTCTCAGTGTCTCTGCGTCTCAGAGTCTCTGCGTCTCAGTGTCTCTGCGTCTCAGAGTCTCTGCGTCTCAGTGTCTCTGCGTCTCAGAGTCTCTGCGTCTCTGCGTCTCAGTGTCTCTGCGTCTCAGAGTCTCTGCGTCTCAGTGTCTCTGCGTCTCAGCGTCTCTGCGTCTCAGTGTCTCTGCGTCTCAGAGTCTCTGCGTCTCAGTGTCTCTGCGTCTCAGAGTCTCTGCGTCTCTGTGTCTCTGCGTCTCAGTGTCTCTGCGTCTCAGAGTCTCTGCGTCTCAGTGTCTCTGCGTCTCAGAGTCTCTGCGTCTCAGTGTCTCTGCGTCTCAGAGTCTCTGCGTCTCTGCGTCTCTGCGTCTCAGTGTCTCTGCGTCTCAGAGTCTCTGCGTCTCAGTGTTTCTGCGTCTCAGAGTCTCTGCGTCTCTGCGTCTCTGCGTCTCAGCGTCTCAGCGTCTCAGCGTCTCAGAGTCTCTGCGTCTCAATGTCTCTGCGTCTCAGAGTCTCTGCGTCTCTGCGTCTCAGAGTCTCTGCGTCTCTGCGTCTCAGAGTCTCTGCGTCTCTGCGTCTCTGCGTCTCAGAGTCTCTGCGTCTCTGCGTCTCTGCGTCTCTGCGTCTCAGAGTCTCAGTGTCTCTGCGTCTCAGAGTCTCTGCGTCTCTGCGTCTCAGTGTCTCTGCGTCTCAGAGTCTCTGCGTCTCTGCGTCTCAGTGTCTCTGCGTCTCTGCGTCTCTGCGTCTCTGCGTCTCAGAGTCTCAGTGTCTCTGCGTCTCAGAGTCTCTGCGTCTCTGCGTCTCTGCGTCTCTGCATCTCAGAGTCTCAGTGTCTCTGCGTCTCAGAGTCTCTGCGTCTCTGCGTCTCAGAGTCTCTGCGTCTCTGCGTCTCAGAGTCTCTGCGTCTCTGCGTCTCAGAGTCTCAGAGTCTCTGCGTCTCTGCGTCTCAGAGTCTCTGCGTCTCTGCGTCTCAGAGTCTCTGCGTCTCTGCGTCTCTGCGTCTCAGAGTCTCAGTGTCTCTGCGTCTCAGTGTCTCTGCGTCTCAGAGTCTCTGCGTCTCAGTGTCTCTGCGTCTCAGAGTCTCTGCGTCTCAGTGTCCCTGCGTCTCAGTGTCTCCGAGTCTCTGCGTCTCAGAGTCTCTGCGTCGCAGAGTCTCTGCGTCTCAGAGTCTCTGCGTCTCAGAGTCTCATTTTCTCAGCGGCTCTGCGTCTCAGTGTCTCTGCGTCTCAGAGTCTCTGCGTCTCAGTGTCTCTGCGTCTCAGAGTCTCTGCGTCTCTGCGTCTCTGCGTCTCAGTGTCTCTGCGTCTCAGAGTCTCTGCGTCTCAGCGTCTCTGCGTCTCAGTGTCTCTGCGTCTCAGAGTCTCTGCGTCTCAGTGTCACTGCGTCTCAGAGTCTCTGCGTCTCTGTGTCTCTGCGTCTCTGCGTCTCAGTGTCTCTGCGTCTCAGAGTCTCTGCGTCTCAGTGTCTCTGCGTCTCAGAGTCTCTGCGTCTCTGCGTCTCTGCGTCTCAGTGTCTCTGCGTCTCAGAGTCTCTGCGTCTCAGTGTCTCTGCGTCTCAGAGTCTCTGCGTCTCAGTGTCTCTGCGTCTCAGAGTCTCTGCGTCTCAGTGTCTCTGCGTCTCAGAGTCTCTGCGTCTCAGATTCTCGGCGTCTCAGTGTCTCTGCGTCTCTGCGTCTCAGTGTCTCTGCGTCTCAGAGTCTCTGCGTCTCAGCGTCTCTGCGTCTCAGTGTCTCTGCGTCTCAGAGTCTCTGCGTCTCAGTGTCACTGCGTCTCAGAGTC
The DNA here is from genome assembly GCF_965287045.1 of Carcharhinus amblyrhynchos. NCBI lineage: Eukaryota > Metazoa > Chordata > Chondrichthyes > Carcharhiniformes > Carcharhinidae > Carcharhinus > Carcharhinus amblyrhynchos. The sequence continues at coordinate 105,159 of NW_027650161.1, forward strand.
TCTGCGTCTCTGTGTCTCTGCGTCTCTGCGTCTCAGTGTCTCTGCGTCTCAGAGTCTCTGCGTCTCAGTGTCTCTGCGTCTCAGAGTCTCTGCGTCTCTGCGTCTCAGTGTCTCTGCGTCTCAGAGTCTCTGCGTCTCAGTGTCTCTGCGTCTCAGAGTCTCTGCGTCTCAGTGTCTCTGCGTCTCAGAGTCTCTGCGTCTCAGTGTCTCTGCGTCTCAGAGTCTCTGCGTCTCTGCGTCTCTGCGTCTCTGCGTCTCTGCGTCTCAGTGTCTCTGCGTCTCAGAGTCTCTGCGTCTCAGTGTCTCTGCGTCTCAGAGTCTCTGCGTCTCAGTGTCTCTGCGTCTCAGAGTCTCTGCGTCTCTGCGTCTCTGCGTCTCAGAGTCTCTGCGTCTCTGCGTCTCTGCGTCTCAGTGTCTCTGCGTCTCAGAGTCTCTGCGTCTCTGCGTCTCAGCGTCTCAGTGTCTCTGCGTCTCAGAGTCTCTGCGTCTCAGTGTCTCTGCGTCTCAGAGTCTTTGCGTCTCAGAGTCTCTGCGTCTCAGTGTCTCTGCGTCTCAGAGTCTCTGCGTCTCTGCGTCTCAGTGTCTCTGCGTCTCAGAGTCTCAGAGTCTCTGCGTCTCAGTGTCTCTGCGTCTCAGAGTCTCTGCGTCTCTGCGTCTCAGTGTCTCTGCGTCTCAGAGTCTCTGCGTCTCTGCGTCTCTGCGTCTCAGCGTCTCTGCGTCTCAGAGTCTCTTTGTCTCAGCGTCTCTGCGTCTCAGTGTCTCTGCGTCTCAGAGTCTCTGCGTCTCAGTGTCTCTGCGTCTCAGAGTCTCTGCGTCTCTGTGTCTCTGCGTCTCAGTGTCTCTGCGTCTCAGAGTCTCTGCGTCTCAGTGTCTCTGCGTCTCAGAGTCTCTGCGTCTCAGTGTCTCTGCGTCTCAGAGTCTCTGCGTCTCTGCGTCTCTGCGTCTCAGTGTCTCTGCGTCTCAGAGTCTCTGCGTCTCAGTGTCTCTGCGTCTCAGCGTCTCTGCGTCTCAGTGTCTCTGCGTCTCAGAGTCTCTGCGTCTCAGTGTCTCTGCGTCTCAGAGTCTCTGCGTCTCTGTGTCTCTGCGTCTCAGTGTCTCTGCGTCTCAGAGTCTCTGCGTCTCAGTGTCTCTGCGTCTCAGAGTCTCTGCGTCTCTGTGTCTCTGCGTCTCAGTGTCTCTGCGTCTCAGAGTCTCTGCGTCTCAGTGTCTCTGCGTCTCAGAGTCTCTGCGTCTCAGTGTCTCTGCGTCTCAGAGTCTCTGCGTCTCTGCGTCTCTGCATCTCAGTGTCTCTGCGTCTCAGAGTCTCTGCGTCTCAGTGTCTCTGCGTCTCAGAGTCTCTGCGTCTCTGCGTCTCTGCGTCTCAGTGTCTCTGCGTCTCAGTGTCTCTGCGTCTCAGAGTCTCTGCGTCTCTGCGTCTCTGCGTCTCAGAGTCTCTGCGTCTCAGTGTCTCTGCGTCTCAGAGTCTCTGCGTCTCTGCGTCTCTGCGTCTCTGCGTCTCAGTGTCTCTGCGTCTCAGAGTCTCTGCGTCTCAGTGTCTCTGCGTCTCAGAGTCTCTGCGTCTCAGTGTCTCTGCGTCTCAGAGTCTCTGCGTCTCTGCGTCTCTGCGTCTCAGAGTCTCTGCGTCTCTGCGTCTCTGCGTCTCAGTGTCTCTGCGTCTCAGAGTCTCTGCGTCTCTGCGTCTCTGCGTCTCAGCGTCTCAGCGTCTCAGAGTCTCTGCGTCTCAGCGTCTCTGCGTCTCAGAGTCTCTGCGTCTCAGTGTCTCTGCGTCTCAGAGTCTCTGCGTCTCAGCGTCTCTGCGTCTCTGCGTCTCAGCGTCTCTGCGTCTCAGAGTCTCTGCGTCTCAGTGTCTCTGCGTCTCAGCGTCTCTGCGTCTCAGCGTCTCAGCGTCTCTGCATCTCAGCGTCTCTGCGTCTCAGAGTCTCTGCGTCTCAGTGTCTCTGCGTCTCAGAGTCTCTGCGTCTCAGCGTCTCTGCGTCTCAGCGTCTCTGCGTCTCAGAGTCTCTGCGTCTCAGTGTCTCTGCGTCTCAGCGTCTCTGCGTCTCAGCGTCTCTGCGTCTCAGAGTCTCTGCGTCTCAGCGTCTCTGCGTCTCAGCGTCTCTGCGTCTCAGAGTCTCTGCTTCTCAGAGTCTCTGCGTCTCAGAGTCTCTGCGTCTCAGCGTCTCTGCGTCTCAGTGTCTCTGCGTCTCAGAGCCTCTGCGTCTCAGAGTCTCTGCGTCTCAGAGTCTCTGCGTCTCAGAGTCTCTGCGTCTCTGCGTCTCTGCGTCTCAGCGTCTCAGAGTCTCTGCGTCTCTGCGTCTCTGCGTCTCAGCGTCTCAGCGTCTCAGAGTCTCTGCGTCTCTGCGTCTCTGCGTCTCTGCGTCTCAGCGTCTCAGCGTCTCAGAGTCTCTGCGTCTCAGAGTCTCTGCGTCTCAGTGTCTCTGCGTCTCAGCGTCTCAGCGTCTCAGAGTCTCTGCGTCTCAGAGTCTCTGCGTCTCAGTGTCTCTGCGTCTCAGAGTCTCTGTGTCTCAGCGTCTCTGCGTCTCAGCGTCACTGCGTCTCAGAGTCTCTGCGTCTCAGCGTCTCTGCGTCTCAGCGTCACTGCGTCTCAGAGTCTCTGCGTCTCAGTGTCTTCTGCGTCTCAGAGTCTCTGGTCTCTGCGTCTCTGCGTCTCAGCGTCTCAGAGTCTCTGCGTCTCTGCGTCTCTGCGTCTCAGCGTCTCAGCGTCTCAGAGTCTCTGCGTCTCTGCGTCTCTGCGTCTCAGCGTCTCAGCGTCTCAGAGTCTCTGCGTCTCAGAGTCTCTGCGTCTCAGTGTCTCTGCGTCTCAGCGTCTCAGCGTCTCAGAGTCTCTGCGTCTCAGAGTCTCTGCGTCTCAGTGTCTCTGCGTCTCAGAGTCTCTGTGTCTCAGCGTCTTTGCGTCTCAGCGTCACTGCGTCTCAGAGTCTCTGCGTCTCAGTGTCTCTGCGTCTCAGAGTCTCTGCGTCACAGCGTCTCAGCTTCTCAGAGTCTCTGCGTCTCAGAGTCTCTGTGTCTCAGAGTCTCTGCGTCTCAGCGTCTCAGCGTCTCAGTGTCTCTGCGTCTCAGAGTCTCTGCGTCTCTGCGTCTGAGAGTCTCTGCGTCTCAGAGTCTCTGCGTCTCAGAGTCTCTGCGTCTCAGAGTCTCTGCGTCTCTGCGTCTCAGAGTCTCTGCGTCTCGGTGTCTCTGCGTCTCGGTGTCTCTGCGTCTCAGCGTCTCAGTGTCTCTGCGTCTCAGAGTCTCTGCGTCTCTGCGTCTCAGAGTCTCTGCGTCTCAGCGTCTCAGCGTCTCAGCGTCTCTGCGTCTCAGAGTCTCTGCGTCTCTGCGTCTCAGAGTCTCTGCGTCTCAGAGTCTCTGCGTCTCAGAGTCTCTGCGTCTCAGAGTCTCTGCGTCTCAGAGTCTCTGCGTCTCAGTGTCTCTGCGTCTCTGCGTCTCAGAGTCTCTGCGTCTCGGTGTCTCGGCGTCTCAGAGTCTCTGCGTCTCTGCGTCTCAGAGTCTCTGCGTCTCAGCGTCTTAGCGTCTCAGTGTCTCTGCGTCTCAGAGTCTCTGCGTCTCTGCGTCTCAGAGTCTCTGCGTCTCAGAGTCTCTGCGTCTCAGAGTCTCTGCGTCTCAGCGTCTCAGTGTCTCTGCGTCTCAGAGTCTCTGCGTCTCTGCGTCTCAGAGTCTCTGCGTCTCAGCGTCTCAGCGTCTCAGTGTCTCTGCGTCTCAGAGTCTCTGCGTCTCTGCGTCTCAGTGTCTCTGCGTCTCAGAGTCTCTGCGTCTCAGAGTCTCTGCGTCTCTGCGTCTCAGAGTCTCTGCGTCTCAGAGTCTCTGCGTCTCAGAGTCTCTGCGTCTCAGAGTCTCTGCGTCTCAGTGTCTCTGCGTCTCTGCGTCTCTGCGTCTCAGCGTCTCAGCGTCTCAGAGACTCTGCGTCTCAGAGTCTCTGTGTCTCAGCGTCTCTGCGTCTCAGCGTCTCTGCGTCTCAGAGTCGCTGCGTCTCAGTGTCTCTGCGTCTCAGAGTCTCTGCGTCTCAGAGTCTCTGCGTCTCTGCGTCTCAGTGTCTCTGCGTCTCAGTGTCTCTGCGTCTCAGTGTCTCTGCGTCTCTGCGTCTCAGTGTCTCTGCGTCTCAGTGTCTCTGCGTCTCAGAGTCTCTGCGTCTCTGCGTCTCAGCGTCTCAGCGTCTCAGAGTCTCAGAGTCTCTGTGTCTCAGAGTCTCTGCGTCTCAGAGTCTCTGCGTCTCTGCGTCTCAGAGTCTCTGCGTCTCAGAGTCTCTGCATCTCTGCGTCTCAGTGTCTCTGCGTCTCAGAGTCTCTGCGTCTCTGCGTCTCAGAGTCTCTGCGTCTCAGAGTCTCTGCGTCTCTGCGTCTCAGAGTCTCTGCGTCTCAGCGTCTCTGCGTCTCAGAGTCTCTGCGTCTCTGCGTCTCAGAGTCTCTGCGTCTCAGCGTCTCTGCGTCTCAGAGTCTCTGCGTCTCAGCGTCTCAGCGTCTCTGCGTCTCAGAGTCTCTGCGTCTCAGTGTCTCTGCGTCTCAGAGTCTCTGCGTCTCAGTGTCTCTGCGTCTCAGAGTCTCTGCGTCTCAGAGTCTCTGCGTCTCAGAGTCTCTGCGTCTCAGTGTCTCTGCGTCTCAGAGTCTCTGCGTCTCAGTGTCTCTGCGTCTCAGCGTCTCAGTCTCTCTGCGTCTCAGCGTCTCAGCGTCTCAGAGTCTTTGCGTCTCAGTGTCTCTGCGTCTCAGAGTCTCTGCGTCTCAGTGTCTCTGCGTCTCTGCGTCTCTGCGTCTCAGCGTCTCAGCGTCTCAGCGTCTCAGTCTCTCTGCGTCTCAGAGTCTCTGCGTCTCAGAGTCTCTGCGTCTCAGTGTCTCTGCGTCTCAGAGTCTCTGCGTCTCAGAGTCTCTGCGTCTCACAGTCTCTGCGTCTCACAGTCTCTGCGTCTCAGTGTCTCTGCGTCTCAGCGTCTCAGTCTCTCTGCGTCTCAGAGTCTCTGCGTCTCAGAGTCTCTGCGTCTCAGAGTCTCTGCGTCTCACAGTCTCTGCGTCTCAGTGTCTCTGCGTCTCAGCGTCTCAGTCTCTCTGCGTCTCAGAGTCTCTGCGTCTCAGAGTCTCTGCGTCTCAGAGTCTCTGCGTCTCACAGTCTCTGCGTCTCACAGTCTCTGCGTCTCAGTGTCTCTGCGTCTCAGAGTCCCTGCGTCTCAGTGTCTCTGCGTCTCAGAGTCTCTGCGTCTCAGTGTCTCTGCGTCTCAGAGTCTCTGCGTCTCAGAGTCTCTGCGTCTCAGTGTCTCTGCGTCTCAGTGTCTCTGCGTCTCAGAGTCTCTGCGTCTCAGTGTCTCTGCGTCTCAGAGTCTCTGCGTCTCAGAGTCTCTGCGTCTCAGTGTCTCTGCTTCTCAGAGTCTCTGCATCTCAGAGTCTCTGCGTCTCAGCGTCTCTGCGTCTCAGAGTCTCTGCGTCTCAGAGTCTCTGCGTCTCAGTGTCTCTGCGTCTCAGAGTCTCTGCGTCTCAGTGTCTCTGCGTCTCAGTGTCTCTGCGTCTCAGAGTCTCTGCGTCTCAGCGTCTCTGCGTCTCTGCGTCTCTGCGTCTCAGCGTCTCTGCGTCTCAGCGTCTCTGCGTCTCTGCGTCTCAGAGTCTCTGCGTCTCAGCGTCTCTGCGTCTCAGAGTCTCTGCGTCTCAGCGTCTCAGCGTCTCTGCGTCTCAGAGTCTCTGCGTCTCAGAGTCTCTGCGTCTCAGTGTCTCTGCGTCTCAGAGTCTCTGCGTCTCAGAGTCTCTGCGTCTCAGTGTCTCTGCGTCTCAGAGTCTCTGCGTCTCAGAGTCTCTGCGTCTCTGCGTCTCTGCGTCTCAGCGTCTCAGCGTCTCAGAGTCTCTGCGTCTCAGTGTCTCTGCGTCTCAGTGTCTCTGCGTCTCAGAGTCTCTGCGTCTCTGCGTCTCAGCGTCTCTGCGTCTCAGTGTCTCTGCGTCTCAGAGTCTCTGCGTCTCAGTGTCTCTGCGTCTCAGCGTCTCTGCGTCTCAGCGTCTCTGCGTCTCAGTGTCTCTGCGTCTCAGAGTCTCTGCGTCTCAGCGTCTCTGCGTCTCAGAGTCTCTGCATCTCTGCGTCTCTGCGTCTCAGCGTCTCAGCGTCTCAGCGTCTCAGAGTCTCTGCGTCTCAGTGTCTCTGCGTCTCAGTGTCTCTGCGTCTCAGAGTCTCTGCGTCTCTGCGTCTCAGCGTCTCTGCGTCTCAGTGTCTCTGCGTCTCAGTGTCTCTGCGTCTCAGAGTCTCTGCGTCTCTGCGTCTCAGCGTCTCTGCGTCTCAGCGTCTCTGCGTCTCAGAGTCTCTGCGTCTCAGTGCCTCTGCGTCTCAGAGTCTCTGCGTCTCAGCGTCTCTGCGTCTCAGCGTCTCTGCGTCTCAGAGTCTCTGCGTCTCAGCGTCTCTGCGTCTCAGAGTCTCTGCGTCTCAGAGTCTCTGCGTCTCAGAGTCTCTGCGTCTCAGCGTCTCTGCGTCTCAGTGTCTCTGCGTCTCAGAGTCTCTGCGTCTCAGAGTCTCTGCGTCTCAGAGTCTCTGCGTCAAAGTGTCTCTGCGTCTCAGAGTCTCTGCGTCTCAGAGTCTCTGCGTCTCTGCGTCTCTGCGTCTCAGCGTCTCAGAGTCTCTGCGTCTCTGCGTCTCTGCGTCTCAGCGTCTCAGCGTCTCAGAGTCTCTGCGTCTCAGAGTCTCTGCGTCTCAGTGTCTCTGCGTCTCAGCGTCTCAGCGTCTCAGAGTCTCTGCGTCTCAGTGTCTCTGCGTCTCAGAGTCTCTGCGTCTCAGTGTCTCTGCGTCTCAGCGTCTCTGCGTCTCAGCGTCTCTGCGTCTCAGAGTCTCTGCGTCTCAGCGACTCTGCGTCTCAGAGTCTCAGCGTCTCAGCGTCTCAGCGTCTCTGCGTCTCAGAGTCTCTGCGTCTCAGCGTCTCAGTCTCTCTGCGTCTCAGTGTCTCTGCGTCTCAGCGTCTCTGCGTCTCAGCGTCTCTGCGTCTCAGCGTCTCTGCGTCTCAGAGTCTCTGCGTCTCAGCGTCTCAGCGTCTCTGCGTCTCAGAGTCTCTGCGTCTCTGCGTCTCTGCGTCTCAGCGTCTCAGCGTCTCAGCGTCTCTGCGTCTCAGAGTCTCTGCGTCTCAGTGTCTCTGCGTCTCAGAGTCTCTGCGTCTCAGCGTCTCTGCGTCTCTGCGTCTCAGCGTCTCTGCGTCTCAGAGTCTCTGCGTCTCAGTGTCTCTGCGTCTCAGCGTCTCTGCGTCTCAGCGTCTCAGCGTCTCTGCATCTCAGCGTCTCTGCGTCTCAGAGTCTCTGCGTCTCAGTGTCTCTGCGTCTCAGCGTCTCTGCGTCTCAGTGTCTCTGCGTCTCAGCGTCTCTGCGTCTCAGCGTCTCAGCGTCTCAGAGTCTCTGCGTCTCAGCGTCTCTGCGTCTCAGAGTCTCTGCTTCTCAGAGTCTCTGCGTCTCAGAGTCTCTGCGTCTCAGCGTCTCTGCGTCTCAGTGTCTCTGCGTCTCAGAGCCTCTGCGTCTCAGAGTCTCTGCGTCTCAGAGTCTCTGCGTCTCAGAGTCTCTGCGTCTCTGCGTCTCTGCGTCTCAGCGTCTCAGAGTCTCTGCGTCTCTGCGTCTCTGCGTCTCTGCGTCTCAGCGTCTCAGCGTCTCAGAGTCTCTGCGTCTCTGCGTCTCTGCGTCTCAGCGTCTCAGCGTCTCAGAGTCTCTGCGTCTCAGAGTCTCTGCGTCTCAGTGTCTCTGCGTCTCAGCGTCTCAGCGTCTCAGAGTCTCTGCGTCTCAGAGTCTCTGCGTCTCAGTGTCTCTGCGTCTCAGAGTCTCTGCGTCTCAGCGTCTCTGCGTCTCAGCGTCACTGCGTCTCAGAGTCTCTGCGTCTCAGTGTCTCTGCGTCTCAGAGTCTCTGCGTCACAGCGTCTCAGCTTCTCAGAGTCTCTGCGTCTCAGAGTCTCTGTGTCTCAGAGTCTCTGCGTCTCAGCGTCTCAGCGTCTCAGTGTCTCTGCGTCTCAGAGTCTCTGCGTCTCTGCGTCTCAGAGTCTCTGCGACTCAGAGTCTCTGCGTCTCAGAGTCTCTGCGTCTCAGAGTCTCTGCGTCTCTGCGTCTCAGAGTCTCTGCGTCTCGGTGTCTCTGCGTCTCGGTGTCTCTGCGTCTCAGCGTCTCAGAGTCTCTGCGTCTCTGCGTCTCTGCGTCTCAGCGTCTCAGCGTCTCAGAGTCTCTGCGTCTCTGCGTCTCTGCGTCTCAGCGTCTCAGCGTCTCAGAGTCTCTGCGTCTCAGAGTCTCTGCGTCTCAGTGTCTCTGCGTCTCAGCGTCTCAGAGTCTCTGCGTCTCAGAGTCTCTGCGTCTCAGTGTCTCTGCGTCTCAGAGTCTCTGTGTCTCAGCGTCTCTGCGTCTCAGCGTCACTGCGTCTCAGAGTCTCTGCGTCTCAGTGTCTCTGCGTCTCAGAGTCTCTGCGTCACAGCGTCTCAGCTTCTCAGAGTCTCTGCGTCTCAGAGTCTCTGTGTCTCAGAGTCTCTGCGTCTCAGCGTCTCAGCGTCTCAGTGTCTCTGCGTCTCAGAGTCTCTGCGTCTCTGCGTCTGAGAGTCTCTGCGTCTCAGAGTCTCTGCGTCTCAGAGTCTCTGCGTCTCAGAGTCTCTGCGTCTCTGCGTCTCAGAGTCTCTGCGTCTCGGTGTCTCTGCGTCTCGGTGTCTCTGCGTCTCAGCGTCTCAGTGTCTCTGCGTCTCAGAGTCTCTGCGTCTCTGCGTCTCAGAGTCTCTGCGTCTCAGCGTCTCAGCGTCTCAGCGTCTCTGCGTCTCAGAGTCTCTGCGTCTCTGCGTCTCAGAGTCTCTGCGTCTCAGAGTCTCTGCGTCTCAGAGTCTCTGCGTCTCAGAGTCTCTGCGTCTCAGAGTCTCTGCGTCTCAGTGTCTCTGCGTCTCTGCGTCTCAGAGTCTCTGCGTCTCGGTGTCTCTGCGTCTCAGAGTCTCTGCGTCTCTGCGTCTCAGAGTCTCTGCGTCTCAGCGTCTCAGCGTCTCAGTGTCTCTGCGTCTCAGAGTCTCTGCGTCTCTGCGTCTCAGAGTCTCTGCGTCTCAGAGTCTCTGCGTCTCAGAGTCTCTGCGTCTCAGCGTCTCAGTGTCTCTGCGTCTCAGAGTCTCTGCGTCTCTGCGTCTCAGAGTCTCTGCGTCTCAGCGTCTCAGCGTCTCAGTGTCTCTGCGTCTCAGAGTCTCTGCGTCTCTGCGTCTCAGTGTCTCTGCATCTCAGAGTCTCTGCGTCTCAGAGTCTCTGCGTCTCTGCGTCTCAGAGTCTCTGCGTCTCAGAGTCTCTGCGTCTCAGAGTCTCTGCGTCTCAGAGTCTCTGCGTCTCAGTGTCTCTGCGTCTCTGCGTCTCTGCGTCTCAGCGTCTCAGCGTCTCAGAGTCTCTGCGTCTCAGAGTCTCTGTGTCTCAGCGTCTCTGCGTCTCAGCGTCTCTGCGTCTCAGAGTCGCTGCGTCTCAGTGTCTCTGCGTCTCAGAGTCTCTGCGTCTCAGAGTCTCTGCGTCTCTGCGTCTCAGTGTCTCTGCGTCTCAGTGTCTCTGCGTCTCAGTGTCTCTGCGTCTCTGCGTCTCAGTGTCTCTGCGTCTCAGTGTCTCTGCGTCTCAGAGTCTCTGCGTCTCTGCGTCTCAGCGTCTCAGCGTCTCAGAGTGTCAGAGTCTCTGTGTCTCAGAGTCTCTGCGTCTCAGAGTTTCTGCGTCTCTGCGTCTCAGAGTCTCTGCGTCTCAGAGTCTCTGCATCTCTGCGTCTCAGTGTCTCTGCGTCTCAGAGTCTCTGCGTCTCTGCGTCTCAGAGTCTCTGCGTCTCAGAGTCTCTGCGTCTCTGCGTCTCAGAGTCTCTGCGTCTCAGCGTCTCTGCGTCTCAGAGTCTCTGCGTCTCTGCGTCTCAGAGTCTCTGCGTCTCAGCGTCTCTGCGTCTCAGAGTCTCTGCGTCTCAGCGTCTCAGCGTCTCTGCGTCTCAGAGTCTCTGCGTCTCAGTGTCTCTGCGTCTCAGAGTGTCTGCGTCTCAGTGTCTCTGCGTCTCAGAGTCTCTGCGTCTCAGTGTCCCTGCGTCTCAGTGTCTCAGAGTCTCTGCGTCTCAGAGTCTCTGCGTCGCAGAGTCTCTGCGTCTCAGAGTCTCTGCGTCTCAGAGTCTCATTTTCTCAGCGGCTCTGCGTCTCAGTGTCTCTGCGTCTCAGAGTCTCTGCGTCTCAGTGTCTCTGCGTCTCAGAGTCTCTGCGTCTCTGCGTCTCTGCGTCTCAGTGTCTCTGCGTCTCAGAGTCTCTGCGTCTCAGCGTCTCTGCGTCTCAGTGTCTCTGCGTCTCAGAGTCTCTGCGTCTCAGTGTCACTGCGTCTCAGAGTCTCTGCGTCTCTGTGTCTCTGCGTCTCTGCGTCTCAGTGTCTCTGCGTCTCAGAGTCTCTGCGTCTCAGTGTCTCTGCGTCTCAGAGTCTCTGCGTCTCTGCGTCTCTGCGTCTCAGTGTCTCTGCGTCTCAGAGTCTCTGCGTCTCAGTGTCTCTGCGTCTCAGAGTCTCTGCGTCTCAGTGTCTCTGCGTCTCAGAGTCTCTGCGTCTCAGTGTCTCTGCGTCTCAGAGTCTCTGCGTCTCAGATTCTCGGCGTCTCAGTGTCTCTGCGTCTCTGCGTCTCAGTGTCTCTGCGTCTCAGAGTCTCTGCGTCTCAGCGTCTCTGCGTCTCAGTGTCTCTGCGTCTCAGAGTCTCTGCGTCTCAGTGTCACTGCGTCTCAGAGTCTCTGCGTCTCTGTGTCTCTGCGTCTCTGCGTCTCAGTGTCTCTGCGTCTCAGAGTCTCTGCGTCTCAGTGTCTCTGCGTCTCAGAGTCTCTGCGTCTCTGCGTCTCAGTGTCTCTGCGTCTCAGAGTCTCTGCGTCTCAGTGTCTCTGCGTCTCAGAGTCTCTGCGTCTCAGTGTCTCTGCGTCTCAGAGTCTCTGCGTCTCAGTGTCTCTGCGTCTCAGAGTCTCTGCGTCTCTGCGTCTCTGCGTCTCTGCGTCTCAGTGTCTCTGCGTCTCAGAGTCTCTGCGTCTCAGTGTCTCTGCGTCTCAGAGTCTCTGCGTCTCAGTGTCTCTGCGTCTCAGAGTCTCTGCGTCTCTGCGTCTCTGCGTCTCAGAGTCTCTGCGTCTCTGCGTCTCTGCGTCTCAGTGTCTCTGCGTCTCAGAGTCTCTGCGTCTCTGCGTCTCAGCGTCTCAGTGTCTCTGCGTCTCAGAGTCTCTTCGTCTCAGTGTCTCTGCGTCTCAGAGTCTCTGCGTCTCAGAGTCTCTGCGTCTCAGTGTCTCTGCGTCTCAGAGTCTCTGCGTCTCTGCGTCTCAGTGTCTCTGCGTCTCAGAGTCTCAGAGTCTCTGCGTCTCAGTGTCTCTGCGTCTCAGAGTCTCTGCGTCTCTGCGTCTCAGTGTCTCTGCGTCTCAGAGTCTCTGCGTCTCTGCGTCTCTGCGTCTCAGCGTCTCTGCGTCTCAGAGTCTCTTTGTCTCAGCGTCTCTGCGTCTCAGTGTCTCTGCGTCTCAGAGTCTCTGCGTCTCAGTGTCTCTGCGTCTCAGAGTCTCTGCGTCTCTGTGTCTCTGCGTCTCAGTGTCTCTGCGTCTCAGAGTCTCTGCGTCTCAGTGTCTCTGCGTCTCAGAGTCTCTGCGTCTCAGTGTCTCTGCGTCTCAGAGTCTCTGCGTCTCTGCGTCTCTGCGTCTCAGTGTCTCTGCGTCTCAGAGTCTCTGCGTCTCAGTGTCTCTGCGTCTCAGAGTCTCTGCGTCTCTGTGTCTCTGCGTCTCAGTGTCTCTGCGTCTCAGAGTCTCTGCGTCTCAGTGTCTCTGCGTCTCAGAGTCTCTGCGTCTCTGTGTCTCTGCGTCTCAGTGTCTCTGCGTCTCAGAGTCTCTGCGTCTCAGTGTCTCTGCGTCTCAGAGTCTCTGCGTCTCAGTGTCTCTGCGTCTCAGAGTCTCTGCGTCTCTGCGTCTCTGCATCTCAGTGTCTCTGCGTCTCAGAGTCTCTGCGTCTCAGTGTCTCTGCGTCTCAGAGTCTCTGCGTCTCTGCGTCTCTGCGTCTCAGTGTCTCTGCGTCTCAGTGTCTCTGCGTCTCAGAGTCTCTGCGTCTCAGTGTCTCTGCGTCTCAGAGTCTCTGCGTCTCAGTGTCTCTGCGTCTCAGAGTCTCTGCGTCTCTGCGTCTCTGCGTCTCTGCGTCTCAGTGTCTCTGCGTCTCAGAGTCTCTGCGTCTCAGTGTCTCTGCGTCTCAGAGTCTCTGCGTCTCAGTGTCTCTGCGTCTCAGAGTCTCTGCGTCTCTGCGTCTCTGCGTCTCAGAGTCTCTGCGTCTCAGAGTCTCTGCGTCTCAGAGTCTCTGCGTCTCTGCGTCTCTGCGTCTCAGCGTCTCAGCGTCTCAGAGTCTCTGCGTCTCAGTGTCTCTGCGTCTCAGAGTCTCTGCGTCTCTGCGTCTCTGCGTCTCAGCGTCTCAGCGTCTCAGAGTCTCTGCGTCTCAGTGTCTCTGCGTCTCAGAGTCTCTGCGTCTCTGCGTCTCAGTGTCTCTGCGTCTCAGAGTCTCAGAGTCTCTGCGTCTCAGTGTCTCTGCGTCTCAGAGTCTCTGCGTCTCTGCGTCTCAGTGTCTCTGCGTCTCAGAGTCTCTGCGTCTCAGTGTCTCTGCGTCTCAGAGTCTCTGCGTCTCTGCGTCTCAGCGTCTCTGCGTCTCAGAGTCTCTTTGTCTCAGCGTCTCTGCGTCTCAGTGTCTCTGCGTCTCAGAGTCTCTGCGTCTCAGTGTCTCTGCGTCTCAGAGTCTCTGCGTCTCTGTGTCTCTGCGTCTCAGTGTCTCTGCGTCTCAGAGTCTCTGCGTCTCAGTGTCTCTGCGTCTCAGAGTCTCTGCGTCTCAGTGTCTCTGCGTCTCAGAGTCTCTGCGTCTCTGCGTCTCAGTGTCTCTGCGTCTCAGAGTCTCTGCGTCTCAGTGTCTCTGCGTCTCAGCGTCTCTGCGTCTCAGTGTCTCTGCGTCTCAGAGTCTCTGCGTCTCAGTGTCTCTGCGTCTCAGAGTCTCTGCGTCTCTGTGTCTCTGCGTCTCAGTGTCTCTGCGTCTCAGAGTCTCTGCGTCTCAGTGTCTCTGCGTCTCAGAGTCTCTGCGTCTCAGTGTCTCTGCGTCTCAGAGTCTCTGCGTCTCTGCGTCTCTGCGTCTCAGTGTCTCTGCGTCTCAGAGTCTCTGCGTCTCAGTGTTTCTGCGTCTCAGAGTCTCTGCGTCTCTGCGTCTCTGCGTCTCAGCGTCTCAGCGTCTCAGCGTCTCAGAGTCTCTGCGTCTCAATGTCTCTGCGTCTCAGAGTCTCTGCGTCTCTGCGTCTCAGAGTCTCTGCGTCTCTGCGTCTCAGAGTCTCTGCGTCTCTGCGTCTCTGCGTCTCAGAGTCTCTGCGTCTCTGCGTCTCTGCGTCTCTGCGTCTCAGAGTCTCAGTGTCTCTGCGTCTCAGAGTCTCTGCGTCTCTGCGTCTCAGTGTCTCTGCGTCTCAGAGTCTCTGCGTCTCTGCGTCTCAGTGTCTCTGCGTCTCTGCGTCTCTGCGTCTCTGCGTCTCAGAGTCTCAGTGTCTCTGCGTCTCAGAGTCTCTGCGTCTCTGCGTCTCTGCGTCTCTGCGTCTCAGAGTCTCAGTGTCTCTGCGTCTCAGAGTCTCTGCGTCTCTGCGTCTCAGAGTCTCTGCGTCTCTGCGTCTCAGAGTCTCTGCGTCTCTGCGTCTCAGAGTCTCAGAGTCTCTGCGTCTCTGCGTCTCAGAGTCTCTGCGTCTCTGCGTCTCAGAGTCTCTGCGTCTCTGCGTCTCTGCGTCTCAGAGTCTCAGTGTCTCTGCGTCTCAGTGTCTCTGCGTCTCAGAGTCTCTGCGTCTCAGTGTCTCTGCGTCTCAGAGTCTCTGCGTCTCAGTGTCCCTGCGTCTCAGTGTCTCCGAGTCTCTGCGTCTCAGAGTCTCTGCGTCGCAGAGTCTCTGCGTCTCAGAGTCTCTGCGTCTCAGAGTCTCATTTTCTCAGCGGCTCTGCGTCTCAGTGTCTCTGCGTCTCAGAGTCTCTGCGTCTCAGTGTCTCTGCGTCTCAGAGTCTCTGCGTCTCTGCGTCTCTGCGTCTCAGTGTCTCTGCGTCTCAGAGTCTCTGCGTCTCAGCGTCTCTGCGTCTCAGTGTCTCTGCGTCTCAGAGTCTCTGCGTCTCAGTGTCACTGCGTCTCAGAGTCTCTGCGTCTCTGTGTCTCTGCGTCTCTGCGTCTCAGTGTCTCTGCGTCTCAGAGTCTCTGCGTCTCAGTGTCTCTGCGTCTCAGAGTCTCTGCGTCTCTGCGTCTCTGCGTCTCAGTGTCTCTGCGTCTCAGAGTCTCTGCGTCTCAGTGTCTCTGCGTCTCAGAGTCTCTGCGTCTCAGTGTCTCTGCGTCTCAGAGTCTCTGCGTCTCAGTGTCTCTGCGTCTCAGAGTCTCTGCGTCTCAGATTCTCGGCGTCTCAGTGTCTCTGCGTCTCTGCGTCTCAGTGTCTCTGCGTCTCAGAGTCTCTGCGTCTCAGCGTCTCTGCGTCTCAGTGTCTCTGCGTCTCAGAGTCTCTGCGTCTCAGTGTCACTGCGTCTCAGAGTCTCTGCGTCTCTGTGTCTCTGCGTCTCTGCGTCTCAGTGTCTCTGCGTCTCAGAGTCTCTGCGTCTCAGTGTCTCTGCGTCTCAGAGTCTCTGCGTCTCTGCGTCTCAGTGTCTCTGCGTCTCAGAGTCTCTGCGTCTCAGTGTCTCTGCGTCTCAGAGTCTCTGCGTCTCAGTGTCTCTGCGTCTCAGAGTCTCTGCGTCTCAGTGTCTCTGCGTCTCAGAGTCTCTGCGTCTCTGCGTCTCTGCGTCTCTGCGTCTCAGTGTCTCTGCGTCTCAGAGTCTCTGCGTCTCAGTGTCTCTGCGTCTCAGAGTCTCTGCGTCTCAGTGTCTCTGCGTCTCAGAGTCTCTGCGTCTCTGCGTCTCTGCGTCTCAGAGTCTCTGCGTCTCTGCGTCTCTGCGTCTCAGTGTCTCTGCGTCTCAGAGTCTCTGCGTCTCTGCGTCTCAGCGTCTCAGTGTCTCTGCGTCTCAGAGTCTCTGCGTCTCAGTGTCTCTGCGTCTCAGAGTCTTTGCGTCTCAGAGTCTCTGCGTCTCAGTGTCTCTGCGTCTCAGAGTCTCTGCGTCTCTGCGTCTCAGTGTCTCTGCGTCTCAGAGTCTCAGAGTCTCTGCGTCTCAGTGTCTCTGCGTCTCAGAGTCTCTGCGTCTCTGCGTCTCAGTGTCTCTGCGTCTCAGAGTCTCTGCGTCTCTGCGTCTCTGCGTCTCAGCGTCTCTGCGTCTCAGAGTCTCTTTGTCTCAGCGTCTCTGCGTCTCAGTGTCTCTGCGTCTCAGAGTCTCTGCGTCTCAGTGTCTCTGCGTCTCAGAGTCTCTGCGTCTCTGTGTCTCTGCGTCTCAGTGTCTCTGCGTCTCAGAGTCTCTGCGTCTCAGTGTCTCTGCGTCTCAGAGTCTCTGCGTCTCAGTGTCTCTGCGTCTCAGAGTCTCTGCGTCTCTGCGTCTCTGCGTCTCAGTGTCTCTGCGTCTCAGAGTCTCTGCGTCTCAGTGTCTCTGCGTCTCAGCGTCTCTGCGTCTCAGTGTCTCTGCGTCTCAGAGTCTCTGCGTCTCAGTGTCTCTGCGTCTCAGAGTCTCTGCGTCTCTGTGTCTCTGCGTCTCAGTGTCTCTGCGTCTCAGAGTCTCTGCGTCTCAGTGTCTCTGCGTCTCAGAGTCTCTGCGTCTCTGTGTCTCTGCGTCTCAGTGTCTCTGCGTCTCAGAGTCTCTGCGTCTCAGTGTCTCTGCGTCTCAGAGTCTCTGCGTCTCAGTGTCTCTGCGTCTCAGAGTCTCTGCGTCTCTGCGTCTCTGCATCTCAGTGTCTCTGCGTCTCAGAGTCTCTGCGTCTCAGTGTCTCTGCGTCTCAGAGTCTCTGCGTCTCTGCGTCTCTGCGTCTCAGTGTCTCTGCGTCTCAGTGTCTCTGCGTCTCAGAGTCTCTGCGTCTCTGCGTCTCTGCGTCTCAGAGTCTCTGCGTCTCAGTGTCTCTGCGTCTCAGAGTCTCTGCGTCTCTGCGTCTCTGCGTCTCTGCGTCTCAGTGTCTCTGCGTCTCAGAGTCTCTGCGTCTCAGTGTCTCTGCGTCTCAGAGTCTCTGCGTCTCAGTGTCTCTGCGTCTCAGAGTCTCTGCGTCTCTGCGTCTCTGCGTCTCAGAGTCTCTGCGTCTCTGCGTCTCTGCGTCTCAGTGTCTCTGCGTCTCAGAGTCTCTGCGTCTCTGCGTCTCTGCGTCTCAGCGTCTCAGCGTCTCAGAGTCTCTGCGTCTCAGTGTCTCTGCGTCTCAGAGTCTCTGCGTCTCTGCGTCTCAGTGTCTCTGCGTCTCAGAGTCTCAGAGTCTCTGCGTCTCAGTGTCTCTGCGTCTCAGAGTCTCTGCGTCTCTGCGTCTCAGTGTCTCTGCGTCTCAGAGTCTCTGCGTCTCTGCGTCTCTGCGTCTCAGCGTCTCTGCGTCTCAGAGTCTCTTTGTCTCAGCGTCTCTGCGTCTCAGTGTCTCTGCGTCTCTGCGTCTCTGCGTCTCAGTGTCTCTGCGTCTCAGAGTCTCTGCGTCTCTGTGTCTCTGCGTCTCAGTGTCTCTGCGTCTCAGAGTCTCTGCGTCTCAGTGTCTCTGCGTCTCAGAGTCTCTGCGTCTCAGTGTCTCTGCGTCTCAGAGTCTCTGCGTCTCTGCGTCTCAGTGTCTCTGCGTCTCAGAGTCTCTGCGTCTCAGTGTCTCTGCGTCTCAGCGTCTCTGCGTCTCAGTGTCTCTGCGTCTCAGAGTCTCTGCGTCTCAGTGTCTCTGCGTCTCAGAGTCTCTGCGTCTCTGTGTCTCTGCGTCTCAGTGTCTCTGCGTCTCAGAGTCTCTGCGTCTCAGTGTCTCTGCGTCTCAGAGTCTCTGCGTCTCAGTGTCTCTGCGTCTCAGAGTCTCTGCGTCTCTGCGTCTCTGCGTCTCAGTGTCTCTGCGTCTCAGAGTCTCTGCGTCTCAGTGTCTCTGCGTCTCAGAGTCTCTGCGTCTCTGCGTCTCTGCGTCTCAGTGTCTCTGCGTCTCAGAGTCTCTGCGTCTCAGTGTCTCTGCGTCTCAGAGTCTCTGCGTCTCTGTGTCTCTGCGTCTCAGTGTCTCTGCGTCTCAGAGTCTCTGCGTCTCAGTGTCTCTGCGTCTCAGAGTCTCTGCGTCTCAGTGTCTCTGCGTCTCAGAGTCTCTGCGTCTCTGCGTCTCTGCGTCTCAGTGTCTCTGCGTCTCAGAGTCTCTGCGTCTCAGTGTTTCTGCGTCTCAGAGTCTCTGCGTCTCTGCGTCTCTGCGTCTCAGCGTCTCAGCGTCTCAGCGTCTCAGAGTCTCTGCGTCTCAATGTCTCTGCGTCTCAGAGTCTCTGCGTCTCTGCGTCTCAGAGTCTCTGCGTCTCTGCGTCTCAGAGTCTCTGCGTCTCTGCGTCTCTGCGTCTCAGAGTCTCTGCGTCTCTGCGTCTCTGCGTCTCTGCGTCTCAGAGTCTCAGTGTCTCTGCGTCTCAGAGTCTCTGCGTCTCTGCGTCTCAGTGTCTCTGCGTCTCAGAGTCTCTGCGTCTCTGCGTCTCAGTGTCTCTGCGTCTCTGCGTCTCTGCGTCTCAGAGTCTCAGTGTCTCTGCGTCTCAGAGTCTCTGCGTCTCTGCGTCTCTGCGTCTCTGCGTCTCAGAGTCTCAGTGTCTCTGCGTCTCAGAGTCTCTGCGTCTCTGCGTCTCAGAGTCTCTGCGTCTCTGCGTCTCAGAGTCTCTGCGTCTCTGCGTCTCAGAGTCTCAGAGTCTCTGCGTCTCTGCGTCTCAGAGTCTCTGCGTCTCTGCGTCTCAGAGTCTCTGCGTCTCTGCGTCTCTGCGTCTCAGAGTCTCAGTGTCTCTGCGTCTCAGTGTCTCTGCGTCTCAGAGTCTCTGCGTCTCAGTGTCTCTGCGTCTCAGAGTCTCTGCGTCTCAGTGTCCCTGCGTCTCAGTGTCTCCGAGTCTCTGCGTCTCAGAGTCTCTGCGTCGCAGAGTCTCTGCGTCTCAGAGTCTCTGCGTCTCAGAGTCTCATTTTCTCAGCGGCTCTGCGTCTCAGTGTCTCTGCGTCTCAGAGTCTCTGCGTCTCAGTGTCTCTGCGTCTCAGAGTCTCTGCGTCTCTGCGTCTCTGCGTCTCAGTGTCTCTGCGTCTCAGAGTCTCTGCGTCTCAGCGTCTCTGCGTCTCAGTGTCTCTGCGTCTCAGAGTCTCTGCGTCTCAGTGTCACTGCGTCTCAGAGTCTCTGCGTCTCTGTGTCTCTGCGTCTCTGCGTCTCAGTGTCTCTGCGTCTCAGAGTCTCTGCGTCTCAGTGTCTCTGCGTCTCAGAGTCTCTGCGTCTCTGCGTCTCTGCGTCTCAGTGTCTCTGCGTCTCAGAGTCTCTGCGTCTCAGTGTCTCTGCGTCTCAGAGTCTCTGCGTCTCAGTGTCTCTGCGTCTCAGAGTCTCTGCGTCTCAGTGTCTCTGCGTCTCAGAGTCTCTGCGTCTCAGATTCTCGGCGTCTCAGTGTCTCTGCGTCTCTGCGTCTCAGTGTCTCTGCGTCTCAGAGTCTCTGCGTCTCAGCGTCTCTGCGTCTCAGTGTCTCTGCGTCTCAGAGTCTCTGCGTCTCAGTGTCACTGCGTCTCAGAGTCTCTGCGTCTCTGTGTCTCTGCGTCTCTGCGTCTCAGTGTCTCTGCGTCTCAGAGTCTCTGCGTCTCAGTGTCTCTGCGTCTCAGAGTCTCTGCGTCTCTGCGTCTCAGTGTCTCTGCGTCTCAGAGTCTCTGCGTCTCAGTGTCTCTGCGTCTCAGAGTCTCTGCGTCTCAGTGTCTCTGCGTCTCAGAGTCTCTGCGTCTCAGTGTCTCTGCGTCTCAGAGTCTCTGCGTCTCTGCGTCTCTGCGTCTCTGCGTCTCAGTGTCTCTGCGTCTCAGAGTCTCTGCGTCTCAGTGTCTCTGCGTCTCAGAGTCTCTGCGTCTCAGTGTCTCTGCGTCTCAGAGTCTCTGCGTCTCTGCGTCTCTGCGTCTCAGAGTCTCTGCGTCTCTGCGTCTCTGCGTCTCAGTGTCTCTGCGTCTCAGAGTCTCTGCGTCTCTGCGTCTCAGCGTCTCAGTGTCTCTGCGTCTCAGAGTCTCTGCGTCTCAGTGTCTCTGCGTCTCAGAGTCTTTGCGTCTCAGAGTCTCTGCGTCTCAGTGTCTCTGCGTCTCAGAGTCTCTGCGTCTCTGCGTCTCAGTGTCTCTGCGTCTCAGAGTCTCAGAGTCTCTGCGTCTCAGTGTCTCTGCGTCTCAGAGTCTCTGCGTCTCTGCGTCTCAGTGTCTCTGCGTCTCAGAGTCTCTGCGTCTCTGCGTCTCTGCGTCTCAGCGTCTCTGCGTCTCAGAGTCTCTTTGTCTCAGCGTCTCTGCGTCTCAGTGTCTCTGCGTCTCAGAGTCTCTGCGTCTCAGTGTCTCTGCGTCTCAGAGTCTCTGCGTCTCTGTGTCTCTGCGTCTCAGTGTCTCTGCGTCTCAGAGTCTCAGCGTCTCAGTGTCTCTGCGTCTCAGAGTCTCTGCGTCTCAGTGTCTCTGCGTCTCAGAGTCTCTGCGTCTCTGCGTCTCTGCGTCTCAGTGTCTCTGCGTCTCAGAGTCTCTGCGTCTCAGTGTCTCTGCGTCTCAGCGTCTCTGCGTCTCAGTGTCTCTGCGTCTCAGAGTCTCTGCGTCTCAGTGTCTCTGCGTCTCAGAGTCTCTGCGTCTCTGTGTCTCTGCGTCTCAGTGTCTCTGCGTCTCAGAGTCTCTGCGTCTCAGTGTCTCTGCGTCTCAGAGTCTCTGCGTCTCTGTGTCTCTGCGTCTCACTGTCTCTGCGTCTCAGAGTCTCTGCGTCTCAGTGTCTCTGCGTCTCAGAGTCTCTGCGTCTCAGTGTCTCTGCGTCTCAGAGTCTCTGCGTCTCTGCGTCTCTGCATCTCAGTGTCTCTGCGTCTCAGAGTCTCTGCGTCTCAGTGTCTCTGCGTCTCAGAGTCTCTGCGTCTCTGCGTCTCTGCGTCTCAGTGTCTCTGCGTCTCAGTGTCTCTGCGTCTCAGAGTCTCTGCGTCTCTGCGTCTCTGCGTCTCAGAGTCTCTGCGTCTCAGTGTCTCTGCGTCTCAGAGTCTCTGCGTCTCTGCGTCTCTGCGTCTCTGCGTCTCAGTGTCTCTGCGTCTCAGAGTCTCTGCGTCTCAGTGTCTCTGCGTCTCAGAGTCTCTGCGTCTCAGTGTCTCTGCGTCTCAGAGTCTCTGCGTCTCTGCGTCTCTGCGTCTCAGAGTCTCTGCGTCTCTGCGTCTCTGCGTCTCAGTGTCTCTGCGTCTCAGAGTCTCTGCGTCTCTGCGTCTCTGCGTCTCAGCGTCTCAGCGTCTCAGAGTCTCAGAGTCTCTGCGTCTCAGTGTCTCTGCGTCTCAGAGTCTCTGCGTCTCTGCGTCTCAGTGTCTCTGCGTCTCAGAGTCTCAGAGTCTCTGCGTCTCAGTGTCTCTGCGTCTCAGAGTCTCTGCGTCTCTGCGTCTCAGTGTCTCTGCGTCTCAGAGTCTCTGCGTCTCTGCGTCTCTGCGTCTCAGCGTCTCTGCGTCTCAGAGTCTCTTTGTCTCAGCGTCTCTGCGTCTCAGTGTCTCTGCGTCTCTGCGTCTCTGCGTCTCAGTGTCTCTGCGTCTCAGAGTCTCTGCGTCTCTGTGTCTCTGCGTCTCAGTGTCTCTGCGTCTCAGAGTCTCTGCGTCTCAGTGTCTCTGCGTCTCAGAGTCTCTGCGTCTCAGTGTCTCTGCGTCTCAGAGTCTCTGCGTCTCTGCGTCTCAGTGTCTCTGCGTCTCAGAGTCTCTGCGTCTCAGTGTCTCTGCGTCTCAGCGTCTCTGCGTCTCAGTGTCTCTGCGTCTCAGAGTCTCTGCGTCTCAGTGTCTCTGCGTCTCAGAGTCTCTGCGTCTCTGTGTCTCTGCGTCTCAGTGTCTCTGCGTCTCAGAGTCTCTGCGTCTCAGTGTCTCTGCGTCTCAGAGTCTCTGCGTCTCAGTGTCTCTGCGTCTCAGAGTCTCTGCGTCTCTGCGTCTCTGCGTCTCAGTGTCTCTGCGTCTCAGAGTCTCTGCGTCTCAGTGTCTCTGCGTCTCAGAGTCTCTGCGTCTCTGCGTCTCTGCGTCTCAGTGTCTCTGCGTCTCAGAGTCTCTGCGTCTCAGTGTCTCTGCGTCTCAGAGTCTCTGCATCTCAGTGTCTCTGCGTCTCAGAGTCTCTGCGTCTCTGCGTCTCTGCGTCTCAGAGTCTCTGCGTCTCTGCGTCTCTGCGTCTCAGTTTCTCTGCGTCTCAGAGTCTCTGCGTCTCTGCGTCTCAGCGTCTCAGCGTCTCAGCGTCTCAGAGTCTCTGCGTCTCAGTGTCTCTGCGTCTCAGAGTCTCTGCGTCTCTGCGTCTCAGAGTCTCTGCGTCTCTGCGTCTCAGAGTCTCTGCGTCTCTGCGTCTCAGAGTCTCTGCGTCTCTGCGTCTCTGCGTCTCTGCGTCTCAGAGTCTCAGTGTCTCTGCGTCTCAGAGTCTCTGCGTCTCTGCGTCTCAGTGTCTCTGCGTCTCAGAGTCTCTGCGTCTCTGCGTCTCAGTGTCTCTGCGTTCTCAGCGTCTCTGCGTCTCTGCGTCTCAGAGTCTCAGTGTCTCTGCGTCTCAGAGTCTCTGCGTCTCTGCGTCTCAGAGTCTCTGCGTCTCTGCGTCTCTGCGTCTCTGCGTCTCAGAGTCTCAGTGTCTCTGCGTCTCAGAGTCTCTGCGTCTCTGCGTCTCAGAGTCTCTGCGTCTCTGCGTCTCAGAGTCTCTGCGTCTCTGCGTCTCAGAGTCTCAGAGTCTCTGCGTCTCTGCGTCTCAGAGTCTCTGCGTCTCTGCGTCTCAGAGTCTCTGCGTCTCTGCGTCTCTGCGTCTCAGAGTCTCAGGTCTCTGCGTCTCAGAGTCTCTGCGTCTCTGCAGGTCTCAGTGTCTCTGCGTCTCAGAGTCTCTGCGTCTCTGCGTCTCAGTGTCTCTGCGTCTCAGAGTCTCTGCGTCTCTGCGTCTCTGCGTCTCTGCGTCTCAGAGTCTCAGTGTCTCTGCGTCACAGAGTCTCTGCGTCTCTGCGTCTCAGAGTCTCTGCGTCTCTGCGTCTCTGCGTCTCTGCGTCTCAGAGTCTCAGTGTCTCTGCGTCTCAGAGTCTCTGCGTCTCTGCGTCTCAGAGTCTCTGCGTCTCTGCGTCTCAGAGTCTCTGCGTCTCTGCGTCTCAGAGTCTCTGCGTCTCTGCGTCTCTGCGTCTCAGAGTCAGAGTCTCAGAGTCTCAGAGTCTCTGCGTCTCTGCGTCTCAGAGTCTCTGCGTCTCTGCGTCTCAGTGTCTCTGCGTCTCAGAGTCTCTGCGTCTCTGCGTCTCAGAGTCTCTGCGTCTCTGCGTCTCTGCGTCTCTGCGTCTCAGAGTCTCAGTGTCTCAGTGTCTCTGCGTCTCAGAGTCTCTGCGTCTCTGCGTCTCAGAGTCTCTGCGTCTCTGCGTCTCAGAGTCTCAGAGTCTCTGCGTCTCTGCGTCTCTGCGTCTCTGCGTCTCAGAGTCTCAGAGTCTCTGCGTCTCTGCGTCTCAGAGTCTCTGCGTCTCTGCGTCTCAGAGTCTCTGCGTCTCTGCGTCTCTGCGTCTCAGAGTCTCAGTGTCTCTGCGTCTCAGAGTCTCTGCGTCTCTGCGTCTCAGTGTCTCAGAGTCTCTGCGTCTCTGCGTCTCAGTGTCTCTGCGTCTCAGAGTCTCTGCGTCTCTGCGTCTCTGCGTCTCAGAGTCTCAGCGTCTCTGCGACTCAGAGTCTCTGCGTCTCTGCGTCTCTGCGTCTCAGAGTCTCAGAGTCTCAGAGTCTCTGCGTCTCTGCGTCTCTGCGTCTCAGAGTCTCAGAGTCTCTGCGTCTCTGCGTCTCAGAGTCTCTGCGTCTCTGCGTCTCAGAGTCTCTGCGTCTCTGCGTCTCTGCGTCTCAGAGTCTCAGAGTCTCTGCGTCTCAGAGTCTCTGCGTCTCTGCGTCTCAGTGTCTCTGCGTCTCAGAGTCTCTGCGTCTCTGCGTCTCAGTGTCTCTGCGTCTCAGAGTCTCTGCGTCTCTGCGTCTCTGCGTCTCAGAGTCTCAGTGTCTCTGCGTCTCAGAGTCTCTGCGTCTCTGCGTCTCAGAGTCTCTGCGTCTCTGCGTCTCTGCGTCTCAGAGTCTCAGTGTCTCTGCGTCTCAGAGTCTCTGCGTCTCAGAGTCTCTGCGTCTCAGTGTCTCTGCGTCTCTGCGTCTCTGCGTCTCAGCGTCTCAGCTTTCAGAGTCTCTGCGTCTCAGAGTCTCTGCGTCTCAGCGTCTCTGCGTCTCAGCGTCTCTGCGTCTCAGAGTCGCTGCGTCTCAGTGTCTCTGCGTCTCAGAGCCTCTGCGTCTCAGAGTCTCTGCGTCTCTGCGTCTCAGTGTCTCTGCGTCTCAGAGTCTCTGCGTCTCAGTGTCTCTGCGTCTCTGCGTCTCAGTGTCTCTGCGTCTCAGTGTCTCTGCGTCTCAGAGTCTCTGCGTCTCTGCGTCTCAGCGTCTCAGCGTCTCAGAGTCTCAGCGTCTCTGTGTCTCAGAGTCTCTGCGTCTCAGAGTCTCTGCGTCTCTGCGTCTCAGAGTCTCTGCGTCTCAGAGTCTCTGCATCTCTGCGTCTCAGTGTCTCTGCGTCTCAGAGTCTCTGCGTCTCTGCGTCTCAGAGTCTCTGCGTCTCAGAGTCTCTGCGTCTCTGCGTCTCAGAGTCTCTGCGTCTCAGCGTCTCTGCGTCTCAGAGTCTCTGCGTCTCTGCGTCTCAGAGTCTCTGCGTCTCAGCGTCTCTGCGTCTCAGAGTCTCTGCGTCTCAGCGTCTCAGCGTCTCTGCGTCTCAGAGTCTCTGCGTCTCAGTGTCTCTGCGTCTCAGAGTCTCTGCGTCTCAGTGTCTCTGCGTCTCAGAGTCTCTGCGTCTCAGTGTCCCTGCGTCTCAGTGTCTCAGAGTCTCTGCGTCTCAGAGTCTCTGCGTCGCAGAGTCTCTGCGTCTCAGAGTCTCTGCGTCTCAGAGTCTCATTTTCTCAGCGGCTCTGCGTCTCAGTGTCTCTGCGTCTCAGAGTCTCTGCGTCTCAGTGTCTCTGCGTCTCAGAGTCTCTGCGTCTCTGCGTCTCTGCGTCTCAGTGTCTCTGCGTCTCAGAGTCTCTGCGTCTCAGCGTCTCTGCGTCTCAGTGTCTCTGCGTCTCAGAGTCTCTGCGTCTCAGTGTCACTGCGTCTCAGAGTCTCTGCGTCTCTGTGTCTCTGCGTCTCTGCGTCTCAGTGTCTCTGCGTCTCAGAGTCTCTGCGTCTCAGTGTCTCTGCGTCTCAGAGTCTCTGCGTCTCTGCGTCTCTGCGTCTCAGTGTCTCTGCGTCTCAGAGTCTCTGCGTCTCAGTGTCTCTGCGTCTCAGAGTCTCTGCGTCTCAGTGTCTCTGCGTCTCAGAGTCTCTGCGTCTCAGTGTCTCTGCGTCTCAGAGTCTCTGCGTCTCTGCGTCTCTGCGTCTCAGTGTCTCTGCGTCTCTGCGTCTCAGTGTCTCTGCGTCTCAGAGTCTCTGCGTCTCAGCGTCTCTGCGTCTCAGTGTCTCTGCGTCTCAGAGTCTCTGCGTCTCAGTGTCACTGCGTCTCAGAGTCTCTGCGTCTCTGTGTCTCTGCGTCTCTGCGTCTCAGTGTCTCTGCGTCTCAGAGTCTCTGCGTCTCAGTGTCTCTGCGTCTCAGAGTCTCTGCGTCTCTGCGTCTCAGTGTCTCTGCGTCTCAGAGTCTCTGCGTCTCAGTGTCTCTGCGTCTCAGAGTCTCTGCGTCTCAGTGTCTCTGCGTCCCAGAGTCTCTGCGTCTCAGTGTCTCTGCGTCTCAGAGTCTCTGCGTCTCTGCGTCTCTGCGTCTCTGCGTCTCAGTGTCTCTGCGTCTCAGAGTCTCTGCGTCTCAGTGTCTCTGCGTCTCAGAGTCTCTGCGTCTCAGTGTCTCTGCGTCTCAGAGTCTCTGCGTCTCTGCGTCTCTGCGTCTCAGAGTCTCTGCGTCTCTGCGTCTCTGCGTCTCAGTGTCTCTGCGTCTCAGAGTCTCTGCGTCTCTGCGTCTCAGCGTCTCAGTGTCTCTGCGTCTCAGAGTCTCTGCGTCTCAATGTCTCTGCGTCTCAGAGTCTCTGCGTCTCAGAGTCTCTGCGTCTCAGTGACTCTGCGTCTCAGAGTCTCTGCGTCTCTGCGTCTCAGTGTCTCTGCGTCTCAGAGTCTCAGAGTCTCTGCGTCTCAGTGTCTCTGCGTCTCAGAGTCTCTGCGTCTCTGCGTCTCAGTGTCTCTGCGTCTCAGAGTCTCTGCGTCTCTGCGTCTCTGCGTCTCAGCGTCTCTGCGTCTCAGAGTCTCTGCGTCTCTGTGTCTCTGCGTCTCAGTGTCTCTGCGTCTCAGAGTCTCTGCGTCTCAGTGTCTCTGCGTCTCAGAGTCTCTGCGTCTCAGTGTCTCTGCGTCTCAGAGTCTCTGCGTCTCTGCGTCTCTGCGTCTCAGTGTCTCTGCGTCTCAGAGTCTCTGCGTCTCAGTGTCTCTGCGTCTCAGCGTCTCTGCGTCTCAGTGTCTCTGCGTCTCAGAGTCTCTGCGTCTCAGTGTCTCTGCGTCTCAGAGTCTCTGCGTCTCTGTGTCTCTGCGTCTCAGTGTCTCTGCGTCTCAGAGTCTCTGCGTCTCAGTGTCTCTGCGTCTCAGAGTCTCTGTGTCTCTGTGTCTCTGCGTCTCAGTGTCTCTGCGTCTCAGAGTCTCTGCGTCTCAGTGTCTCTGCGTCTCAGAGTCTCTGCGTCTCAGTGTCTCTGCGTCTCAGAGTCTCTGCGTCTCTGCGTCTCTGCATCTCAGTGTCTCTGCGTCTCAGAGTCTCTGCGTCTCAGTGTCTCTGCGTCTCAGAGTCTCTCCGTCTCTGCGTCTCTGCGTCTCAGTGTCTCTGCGTCTCAGAGTCTCTGCGTCTCAGTGTCTCTGCGTCTCAGAGTCTCTGCGTCTCAGTGTCTCTGCGTCTCAGAGTCTCTGCGTCTCAGTGTCTCTGCGTCTCAGAGTCTCTGCGTCTCTGCGTCTCTGCGTCTCTGCGTCTCAGTGTCTCTGCGTCTCAGAGTCTCTGCGTCTCAGTGTCTCTGCGTCTCAGAGTCTCTGCGTCTCAGTGTCTCTGCGTCTCAGAGTCTCTGCGTCTCTGCGTCTCTGCGTCTCAGAGTCTCTGCGTCTCTGCGTCTCTGCGTCTCAGTGTCTCTGCGTCTCAGAGTCTCTGCGTCTCTGCGTCTCAGCGTCTCAGGGTCTCTGCGTCTCAGTGTCTCTGCGTCTCAGAGTCTCTGCGTCTCTGCGTCTCAGTGTCTCTGCGTCTCTGAGTCTCAGAGTCTCTGCGTCTCAGTGTCTCTGCGTCTCAGAGTCTCTGCGTCTCTGCGTCTCAGTGTCTCTGCGTCTCAGAGTCTCTGCGTCTCTGCGTCTCTGCGTCTCAGCGTCTCTGCGTCTCAGAGTCTCTTTGTCTCAGCGTCTCTGCGTCTCAGTGTCTCTGCGTCTCAGAGTCTCTGCGTCTCAGTGTCTCTGCGTCTCAGAGTCTCTGCGTCTCTGTGTCTCTGCGTCTCAGTGTCTCTCGTCTCAGAGTCTCTGCGTCTCAGTGTCTCTGCGTCTCAGAGTCTCTGCGTCTCAGTGTCTCTGCGTCTCAGAGTCTCTGCGTCTCTGCGTCTCTGCGTCTCAGTGTCTCTGCGTCTCAGAGTCTCTGCGTCTCAGTGTCTCTGCGTCTCAGCGTCTCTGCGTCTCAGTGTCTCTGCGTCTCAGAGTCTCTGCGTCTCAGTGTCTCTGCGTCTCAGAGTCTCTGCGTCTCTGTGTCTCTGCGTCTCAGTGTCTCTGCGTCTCAGAGTCTCTGCGTCTCAGTGTCTCTGCGTCTCAGAGTCTCTGCGTCTCAGTGTCTCTGCGTCTCAGAGTCTCTGCGTCTCTGCGTCTCTGCGTCTCAGTGTCTCTGCGTCTCAGAGTCTCTGCGTCTCAGTGTCTCTGCGTCTCAGAGTCTCTGCGTCTCTGCGTCTCTGCGTCTCAGTGTCTCTGCGTCTCAGAGTCTCTGCGTCTCAGTGTCTCTGCGTCTCAGAGTCTCTGCATCTCAGTGTCTCTGCGTCTCAGAGTCTCTGCGTCTCTGCGTCTCTGCGTCTCAGAGTCTCTGCGTCTCTGCGTCTCTGCGTCTCAGTTTCTCTGCGTCTCAGAGTCTCTGCGTCTCTGCGTCTCAGCGTCTCAGCGTCTCAGCGTCTCAGAGTCTCTGCGTCTCAGTGTCTCTGCGTCTCAGAGTCTCTGCGTCTCTGCGTCTCAGAGTCTCTGCGTCTCTGCGTCTCAGAGTCTCTGCGTCTCTGCGTCTCTGCGTCT
The DNA here is from genome assembly GCF_965287045.1 of Carcharhinus amblyrhynchos. Lineage (NCBI taxonomy): Eukaryota > Metazoa > Chordata > Chondrichthyes > Carcharhiniformes > Carcharhinidae > Carcharhinus > Carcharhinus amblyrhynchos. The sequence continues at coordinate 132,270 of NW_027650161.1, forward strand.
CAGAGTCTCTGCGTCTCTGCGTCTCTGCGTCTCTGCGTCTCAGAGTCTCAGTGTCTCTGCGTCTCAGAGTCTCTGCGTCTCTGCGTCTCAGTGTCTCTGCGTCTCAGAGTCTCTGCGTCTCTGCGTCTCAGTGTCTCTGCGTCTCTGCGTCTCTGCGTCTCTGCGTCTCAGAGTCTCAGTGCCTCTGCGTCTCAGAGTCTCTGCGTCTCTGCGTCTCAGAGTCTCTGCGTCTCTGCGTCTCTGCGTCTCTGCGTCTCAGAGTCTCAGTGTCTCTGCGTCTCAGAGTCTCTGCGTCTCTGCGTCTCAGAGTCTCTGCGTCTCTGCGTCTCAGAGTCTCTGCGTCTCTGCGTCTCAGAGTCTCAGAGTCTCTGCGTCTCTGCGTCTCAGAGTCTCTGCGTCTCTGCGTCTCAGAGTCTCTGCATCTCTGCGTCACTGCGTCTCAGAGTCTCAGTGTCTCTGCGTCTCAGAGTCTCTGCGTCTCTGCGTCTCAGTGTCTCTGCGTCTCAGAGTCTCTGCGTCTCTGCGTCTCAGTGTCTCTGCGTCTCAGAGTCTCTGCGTCTCTGCGTCTCTGCGTCTCTGCGTCTCAGAGTCTCAGTGTCTCTGCGTCACAGAGTCTCTGCGTCTCTGCGTCTCAGAGTCTCTGCGTCTCTGCGTCTCTGCGTCTCTGCGTCTCAGAGTCTCAGTGTCTCTGCGTCTCAGAGTCTCTGCGTCTCTGCGTCTCAGAGTCTCTGCGTCTCTGCGTCTCAGTGTCTCTGCGTCTCTGCGTCTCAGAGTCTCTGCGTCTCTGCGTCTCTGCGTCTCAGAGTCTCAGAGTCTCAGAGTCTCTGCGTCTCTGCGTCTCAGAGTCTCTGCGTCTCTGCGTCTCAGTGTCTCTGCGTCTCAGAGTCTCTGCGTCTCTGCGTCTCAGAGTCTCTGCGTCTCTGCGTCTCTGCGTCTCTGCGTCTCTGCGTCTCAGAGTCTCAGTGTCTCAGTGTCTCTGCGTCTCAGAGTCTCTGCGTCTCTGCGTCTCAGAGTCTCTGCGTCTCTGCGTCTCTCCGTCTCAGAGTCTCAGAGTCTCTGCGTCTCTGCGTCTCTGCGTCTCTGCGTCTCAGAGTCTCTGCGTCTCTGCGTCTCAGAGTCTCTGCGTCTCTGCGTCTCTGCGTCTCTGCGTCTCTGCGTCTCTGCGTCTCAGAGTCTCTGCGTCTCTGCGTCTCAGAGTCTCTGCGTCTCTGCGTCTCAGAGTCTCTGCGTCTCTGCGTCTCTGCGTCTCTGCGTCTCAGTGTCTCTGCGTCTCAGAGTCTCTGCGTCTCTGCGTCTCAGTGTCTCTGCGTCTCAGAGTCTCAGAGTCTCTGCGTCTCAGTGTCTCTGCGTCTCAGAGTCTCTGCGTCTCTGCGTCTCAGTGTCTCTGCGTCTCAGAGTCTCTGCGTCTCTGCGTCTCTGCGTCTCAGCGTCTCTGCGTCTCAGAGTCTCTGCGTCTCTGTGTCTCTGCGTCTCAGTGTCTCTGCGTCTCAGAGTCTCTGCGTCTCAGTGTCTCTGCGTCTCAGAGTCTCTGCGTCTCAGTGTCTCTGCGTCTCAGAGTCTCTGCGTCTCTGCGTCTCTGCGTCTCAGTGTCTCTGCGTCTCAGAGTCTCTGCGTCTCAGTGTCTCTGCGTCTCAGCGTCTCTGCGTCTCAGTGTCTCTGCGTCTCAGAGTCTCTGCGTCTCAGTGTCTCTGCGTCTCAGAGTCTCTGCGTCTCTGTGTCTCTGCGTCTCAGTGTCTCTGCGTCTCAGAGTCTCTGCGTCTCAGTGTCTCTGCGTCTCAGAGTCTCTGCGTCTCTGTGTCTCTGCGTCTCAGTGTCTCTGCGTCTCAGAGTCTCTGCGTCTCAGTGTCTCTGCGTCTCAGAGTCTCTGCGTCTCAGTGTCTCTGCGTCTCAGAGTCTCTGCGTCTCTGCGTCTCTGCATCTCAGTGTCTCTGCGTCTCAGAGTCTCTGCGTCTCAGTGTCTCTGCGTCACAGAGTCTCTGCGTCTCTGCGTCTCTGCGTCTCAGTGTCTCTGCGTCTCAGAGTCTCTGCGTCTCAGTGTCTCTGCGTCTCAGAGTCTCTGCGTCTCAGTGTCTCTGCGTCTCAGAGTCTCTGCGTCTCAGTGTCTCTGCTTCTCAGAGTCTCTGCGTCTCTGCGTCTCTGCGTCTCAGTGTCTCTGCGTCTCAGAGTCTCTGCGTCTCAGTGTCTCTGCGTCTCAGAGTCTCTGCGTCTCAGTGTCTCTGCGTCTCAGAGTCTCTGCGTCTCTGCGTCTCTGCGTCTCAGAGTCTCTGCGTCTCTGCGTCTCTGCGTCTCAGTGTCTCTGCGTCTCAGAGTCTCTGCGTCTCTGCGTCTCTGCGTCTCAGCGTCTCAGCGTCTCAGAGTCTCTGCGTCTCAGCGTCTCTGCTTCTCAGAGTCTCTGCGTCTCTGCGTCTCAGTGTCTCTGCGTCTCAGAGTCTCAGAGTCTCTGCGTCTCAGTGTCTCTGCGTCTCAGAGTCTCTGCGCCTCTGCGTCTCAGTGTCTCTGCGTCTCAGAGTCTCCGCGTCTCTGCGTCTCTGCGTCTCAGCGTCTCTGCGTCTCAGAGTCTCTTTGTCTCAGCGTCTCTGCGTCTCAGTGTCTCTGCGTCTCAGAGTCTCTGCGTCTCAGTGTCTCTGCGTCTCAGAGTCTCTGCGTCTCTGTGTCTCTGCGTCTCAGTGTCTCTGCGTCTCAGAGTCTCTGCGTCTCAGTGTCTCTGCGTCTCAGAGTCTCTGCGTCTCAGTGTCTCTGCGTCTCAGAGTCTCTGCGTCTCTGCGTCTCTGCGTCTCAGTGTCTCTGCGTCTCAGAGTCTCTGCGTCTCAGTGTCTCTGCGTCTCAGCGTCTCTGCGTCTCAGTGTCTCTGCGTCTCAGAGTCTCTGCGTCTCAGTGTCTCTGCGTCTCAGAGTCTCTGCGTCTCTGTGTCTCTGCGTCTCAGTGTCTCTGCGTCTCAGAGTCTCTGCGTCTCAGTGTCTCTGCGTCTCAGAGTCTCTGCGTCTCAGTGTCTCTGCGTCTCAGAGTCTCTGCGTCTCTGCGTCTCTGCGTCTCAGTGTCTCTGCGTCTCAGAGTCTCTGCGTCTCAGTGTCTCTGCGTCTCAGAGTCTCTGCGTCTCTGCGTCTCTGCGTCTCAGTGTCTCTGCGTCTCAGAGTCTCTGCGTCTCAGTGTCTCTGCGTCTCAGAGTCTCTGCATCTCAGTGTCTCTGCGTCTCAGAGTCTCTGCGTCTCTGCGTCTCTGCGTCTCAGTTTCTCTGCGTCTCAGAGTCTCTGCGTCTCAGCGTCTCAGCGTCTCAGCGTCTCAGAGTCTCTGCGTCTCAGTGTCTCTGCGTCTCAGAGTCTCTGCGTCTCTGCGTCTCAGAGTCTCTGCGTCTCTGCGTCTCAGAGTCTCTGCGTCTCTGCGTCTCTGCGTCTCAGAGTCTCTGCGTCTCTGCGTCTCTGCGTCTCTGCGTCTCAGAGTCTCAGTGTCTCTGCGTCTCAGAGTCTCTGCGTCTCTGCGTCTCAGTGTCTCTGCGTCTCAGAGTCTCTGCGTCTCTGCGTCTCAGTGTCTCTGCGTCTCTGCGTCTCTGCGTCTCTGCGTCTCAGAGTCTCAGTGTCTCTGCGTCTCAGAGTCTCTGCGTCTCTGCGTCTCAGAGTCTCTGCGTCTCTGCGTCTCTGCGTCTCAGAGTCTCAGTGTCTCTGCGTCTCAGAGTCTCTGCGTCTCTGCGTCTCAGAGTCTCTGCGTCTCTGCGTGTCAGAGTCTCTGCGTCTCTGCGTCTCTGCGTCTCAGAGTCTCTGCGTCTCTGCGTCTCAGAGTCTCTGCGTCTCTGCGTCTCAGAGTCTCTGCGTCTCTGCGTCTCTGCGTCTCAGAGTCTCAGTGTCTCTGCGTCTCAGAGTCTCTGCGTCTCTGCGTCTCAGTGTCTCTGCGTCTCAGAGTCTCTGCGTCTCTGCGTCTCAGTGTCTCTGCGTCTCAGAGTCTCTGCGTCTCTGCGTCTCTGCGTCTCTGCGTCTCAGAGTCTCAGTGTCTCTGCGTCACAGAGTCTCTGCGTCTCTGCGTCTCAGAGTCTCTGCGCTCTCTGCGTCTCTGCGTCTCTGCGTCTCAGAGTCTCAGTGTCTCTGCGTCTCAGAGTCTCTGCGTCTCTGCGTCTCAGAGTCTCTGCGTCTCTGCGTCTCAGAGTCTCTGCGTCTCTGCGTCTCAGAGTCTCTGCGTCTCTGCGTCTCTGCGTCTCAGAGTCTCAGAGTCTCAGAGTCTCTGCGTCTCTGCGTCTCAGAGTCTCTGCGTCTCTGCGTCTCAGTGTCTCTGCGTCTCAGAGTCTCTGCGTCTCTGCGTCTCAGAGTCTCTGCGTCTCTGCGTCTCTGCGTCTCTGCGTCTCAGAGTCTCAGTGTCTCAGTGTCTCTGCGTCTCAGAGTCTCTGCGTCTCTGCGTCTCAGAGTCTCTGCGTCTCTGCGTCTCTGCGTCTCAGAGTCTCAGAGTCTCTGCGTCTCTGCGTCTCTGCGTCTCTGCGTCTCAGAGTCTCAGAGTCTCTGCGTCTCTGCGTCTCAGAGTCTCTGCGTCTCAGAGTCTCTGCGTCTCTGCGTCTCTGCGTCTCTGCGTCTCAGAGTCTCAGTGTCTCTGCGTCTCAGAGTCTCTGCGTCTCTGCGTCTCTGCGTCTCAGAGTCTCAGAGTCTCAGAGTCTCTGCGTCTCTGCGTCTCTGCGTCTCAGAGTCTCCGAGTCTCTGCGTCTCTGCGTCTCAGAGTCTCTGCGTCTCTGCGTCTCAGAGTCTCTGCGTCTCTGCGTCTCTGCGTCTCTGCGTCTCAGAGTCTCAGTGTCTCTGCGTCTCAGAGTCTCTGCGTCTCTGCGTCTCAGTGTCTCTGCGTCTCAGAGTCTCTGCGTCTCTGCGTCTCAGTGTCTCTGCGTCTCAGAGTCTCTGCGTCTCTGCGTCTCTGCGTCTCAGAGTCTCAGTGTCTCTGCGTCTCAGAGTCTCTGCGTCTCTGCGTCTCAGAGTCTCTGCGTCTCTGCGTCTCTGCGTCTCAGAGTCTCAGTGTCTCTGCGTCTCAGAGTCTCTGCGTCTCTGCGTCTCAGAGTCTCTGCGTCTCTGCGTCTCTGCGTCTCAGAGTCTCTGCGTCTCTGCGTCTCAGAGTCTCTGCGTCTCTGCGTCTCTGCGTCTCTGCGTCTCAGAGTCTCAGAGTCTCTGCGTCTCTGCGTCTCAGAGCCTCTGCGTCTGTGCGTCTCAGAGTCTCTGCGTCTCTGCGTCTCAGAGTCTCTGCGTCTCAGTGTCTCTGAGTCTCAGCGTCTCAGCGTTTCAGAGTCTCAGCGTCTCAGCGTCTCAGAGTCTCTGCGTCTCAGAGTCTCTGCGTCTCAGAGTCTCTGCGTCTCAGAGTCTCTGCGTCTCTGCGTCTCAGAGTCTCTGCTTCTCAGTGCCTCTGCGTCTCAGTGTCTCTGCGTCTCAGTGTCTCTGCGTCTCAGAGTCTCTGCGTCTCAGAGTCTCTGCGTCTCAGAGTCTCTGCGTCTCAGGTTCTCTGCGTCTCTGCGTCTCAGAGTCTCTGCGTCTCTGCGTCTCAGAGTCTCTGCGTCTCTGCGTCTCAGAGTCTCTGCGTCTCTGCGTCTCAGAGTCTCTGCGTCTCTGCGTCTCAGAGTCTCTGCGTCTCTGCGTCTCAGAGTCTCTGCGTCTCTGCGTCTCAGAGTCTCTGCGTCTCTGCGTCTCAGAGTCTCTGCGTCTCTGCGTCTCAGAGTCTCTGCGTCTCAGAGTCTCTGCGTCTCTGCGTCTCAGAGTCTCTGCTTCTCAGTGTCTCTGCGTCTCAATGTCTCTGCGTCTCTGCGTCTCAGTGTCTCTGCGTCTCAGAGTCTCTGCGTCTCTGCGTCTCAGAGTCTCTGCGTCTCTGCGTCTCAGAGTCTCTGCGTCTCTGCGTCTCAGAGTCTCTGCGTCTCTGCGTCTCAGAGTCTCTGCGTCTCTGCGTCTCAGAGTCTCTGCGTCTCTGCGTCTCTGCGTCTCTGCGTCTCAGAGTCACAGTGTCGCTGCGTCTCAGAGTCTCTGCGTCTCTGCGTCTCAGAGTCTCTGCGTCTCTGCGTCTCTGCGTCTCAGAGTCTCTGCGTCTCAGCGTCTCAGAGTCTCTGCGTCTCTGCGTCTCTGCGTCTCTGCGTCTCAGAGTCTCAGAGTCTCTGCGTCTCTGCGTCTCAGAGTCTCTGCGTCTCTGCGTCTCAGAGTCTCTGCGTCTCTGCGTCTCAGAGTCTCTGCGTCTCAGTGTCTCTGAGTCTCAGCGTCTCAGCGTCTCAGAGTCTCAGCGTCTCAGCGTCTCAGAGTCTCTGCGTCTCAGAGTCTCTGCGTCTCAGAGTCTCTGCGTCTCTGCGTCTCAGAGTCTCTGCTTCTCAGTGCCTCTGCGTCTCAGTGTCTCTGCGTCTCAGTGTCTCTGCGTCTCAGAGTCTCTGCGTCTCAGAGTCTCTGCTTCTCAGAGTCTCTGCGTCCTCAGGTTCTCTGCGTCTCTGCGTCTCAGAGTCTCTGCGTCTCTGCGTCTCAGAGTCTCTGCGTCTCTGCGTCTCAGAGTCTCTGCGTCTCTGCGTCTCAGAGTCTCTGCGTCTCTGCGTCTCAGAGTCTCTGCGTCTCTGCGTCTCAGAGTCTCTGCGTCTCTGCGTCTCAGAGTCTCTGCGTCTCTGCGTCTCAGAGTCTCTGCGTCTCTGCGTCTCAGAGTCTCTGCGTCTCTGCGTCTCAGAGTCTCTGCGTCTCAGAGTCTCTGCGTCTCTGCGTCTCCAGAGTCTCTGCTTCTCAGTGTCTCTGCGTCTCAGAGTCTCTGCTTCTCAGTGTCTCTGCGTCTCAGTGTCTCTGCGTCTCTGCGTCTCAGTGTCTCTGCGTCTCAGAGTCTCTGCGTCTCTGCGTCTCAGAGTCTCTGCGTCTCTGCGTCTCAGAGTCTCTGCGTCTCTGCGTCTCAGAGTCTCTGCGTCTCTGCGTCTCAGAGTCTCTGCGTCTCTGCGTCTCTGCGTCTCTGCGTCTCTGCGTCTCAGAGTCTCTGCGTCTCTGCGTCTCAGAGTCTCTGCGTCTCTGCGTCTCTGCGTCTCAGAGTCTCAGTGTCTCTGCGTCTCAGAGTCTCTGCGTCTCTGCGTCTCAGAGTCTCTGCGTCTCAGAGTCTCAGAGTCTCTGCGTCTCTGCGTCTCTGCGTCTCTGCGTCTCAGAGTCTCAGTGTCTCTGCGTCTCAGAGTCTCTGCGTCTCTGCGTCTCTGCGTCTCTGCGTCTCAGAGTCTCAGAGTCTCTGCGTCTCAGAATCTCAGTGTCTCTGCGTCTCAGAGTCTCAGTGTCTCTGCGTCTCAGAGTCTCTGCGTCTCTACGTCTCTGCGTCTCTGCGTCTGAGTCTCTGCGTCTCAGAGTCTCAGTGTCTCTGCGTCTCAGAGTCTCTGCGTCTCTGCGTCTCAGAGTCTCTGCGTCTCAGAGTCTCTGCGTCTCAGTGTCTCTGCGTCTCAGAGTCTCTGCGTCTCTGCGTCTCAGAGTCTCTGCGTGTCAGTGTCTCTGCGTCTCTGCGTCTCTGCGTCTCAAAGTCTCAGTGTCTCTGCGTCTCAGAGTCTCTGCGTCTCTGCGTCTCTGCGTCTCTGCGTCTCAGAGTCTCAGTGTCTCTGCGTCTCAGAGTCTCTGCGTCTCTGCGTCTCAGAGTCTCTGCGTCTCAGAGTCTCAGAGTCTCTGCGTCTCTGCGTCTCTGCGTCTCAGAGTCTCAGTGTCTCTGCGTCTCAGAGTCTCTGCGTCTCTGCGTCTCTGCGTCTCTGCGTCTCAGAGTCTCAGAGTCTCTGCGTCTCAGAATCTCAGTGTCTCTGCGTCTCAGAGTCTCAGTGTCTCTGCGTCTCAGAGTCTCTGCGTCTCACAGTCTCTGCGTCTCTGCGTCTCAGAGTCTCTGCGTCTCAGAGTCTCAGTGTCTCTGCGTCTCAGAGTCTCTGCGTCTCTGCGTCTCAGAGTCTCTGCGTCTCAGAGTCTCTGCGTCTCAGTGTCTCTGCGTCTCTGCGTCTCAGAGTCTCTGCGTGTCAGTGTCTCTGCGTCTCTGCGTCTCTGCGTCTCAGAGTCTCAGTGTCTCTGCGTCTCAGAGTCTCTGCGTCTCTGCGTCTCTGCGTCTCTGCGTCTCAGAGTCTCAGTGTCTCTGCGTCTCAGAGTCTCTGCGTCTCTGCGTCTCAGAGTCTCTGCGTCTCTGCGTCTCAGAGTCTCTGCGTCTCAGAGTCTCTGCGTCTCTGCGTCTCTGCGTCTCTGCGTCTCTGCGTCTCAGAGTCTCAGTGTCTCTGCGTCTCAGAGTCTCTGCGTCTCTGCGTCTCAGAGTCTCTGCGTCTCTGCGTCTCAGAGTCTCTGCGTCTCAGAGTCTCTCCGTCTCTGCGTCTCAGAGTCTCTGCGTCTCTGCGTCTCAGAGTCTCTGCGTCTCTGCGTCTCAGAGTCTCTGCGTCTCTGCGTCTCAAAGTCTCTGCGTCTCTGCGTCTCAGAGTCTCTGCGTCTCTGCGTCTCAGAGTCTCTGCGTCTCTGCGTCTCAGAGTCTCTGCGTCTCAGCGTCTCAGCGTCTCAGAGTCTCTGTGTCTCAGAGTCTCTGCTTCTCAGAGTCTCTGCGTCTCTGCGTCTCAGAGTCTCTGCGTCTCAGAGTCTCTGCGTCTCAGCGTGTCAGTTTCCCTGCGTCTCAGATTCTCTGCGTCTCAGAGTCACTGCGTCTCAGAGTCTCTGCGTCTCAGCGTCTCAGAGTCTCTGCGTCTCAGAGTCTCTGCGTCTCAGTGTCTCTGCGTCTCAGTGTCTCTGCGTCTCAGTGTCTCTGCGTCTCAGAGTCTCTGCGTCTCAGTGTCTCTGCGTCTCAGTGTCTCTGCGTCTCAGTGTCTCTGCGTCTCAGAGTCTCTGAGTCTCAGAGTCTCTGCATCTCTGCGTCTCAGTGTCTCTGCGTCTCAGTGTCTCTGCGTCTCAGAGTCTCTGCGTCTCAGAGTCTCTGCATCTCTGCGTCTCAGTGTCTCTGCATCTCTGAGTCTCTGCGTCTCAGAGTCTCTGCGTCTCAGAGTCTCTGCGTCTAAGTGTCTCTGCGTCTCTGAGTCTCTGCGTCTCAGTGTCTCTGCGTCTCAGAGTCTCTGCGTCTCAGTGTCTCTGCGTCTCTGAGTCTCTGCGTCTCAGAGTCTCTGCGTCTCAGTGTCTCTGCGTCTCAGAGTCTCTGGGTCTCAGTGTCTCTGCGTCTCAGAGTCTCTGCGTCTCAGCGTCTCTGCGTCTCAGCGTCTCTGCGTCTCAGCGTCTCAGAGTCTCTGCGTCTCAGAGTCTCTGCGTCTCAGAGTCTCTGCGTCTCAGAGTCTCTGCGTCTCAGAGTCTCTGCGTCTCAGAGTCTCTGCGTCTCAGCGTCTCAGCGTCTCAGAGTCTCTGCGTCTCAGAGTCTCTGCGTCTCAGTGTCTCTGCGTCTCAGAGTCTCTGCGTCTCAGCGTCTCAGAGTCTCTGCGTCTCAGAGTCTCAGAGTCTCTGCGTCTCAGAGTCTCTGCGTCTCAGTGTCTCAGTGTCTCTGCGTCTCAGAGTCTCTGCGTCTCAGAGTGTCTGCGTCTCAGAGTCTCTGCGTCTCAGAGTCTCTGCGTCTCAGAGTCTCTGCGTCTCAGAGTCTCTTCGTCTCAGAGTCTCTGCGTCTCAGAGTCTCTGCGTCTCAGAGTCTCTGCGTCTCAGTGTCTCTGCGTCTCAGAATCTCTGCGTCTCAGATTCTCTGCGTCTCAGTGTCTCTGCGTCTCAGAGTCTCTGCGTCTCAGAGTCTCTGCGACTCAGAGTCTCTGCGTCTCAGTGTCTCTGTGTCTCAGAGTCCCTGCGTCTCAGTGTCTCTGCGTCTCAGTGTCTCTGCGTCTCAGCGTCTCAGAGTCTCTGCGTCTCAGAGTCTCTGCGTCTCAGTGTCTCTGCGTCTCAGTGTCTCTGCGTCTCAGAGTCTCTGCGTCTCAGCGTCTCAGAGTCTCTGCGTCTCAGAGTCTCTGCGTCTCAGTGTCTCTGCGTCTCAGTGTCTCTGCGTCTCAGAGTCTCTGCGTCTCTGCGTCTCAGCGTCTCAGAGTCTCTGCGTCTCAGAGTCTCTGCGTCTCAGTGTCTCTGCGTCTCAGTGTCTCTGCGTCTCAGAGTCTCTGCGTCGCAGCGTCTCTGCGTCTCAGCGTCTCAGAGTCTCTGCGTCTCAGAGTCTCTGCGTCTCAGTGTCTCTGTGTCTCAGAGTCTCTGCGTCTCAGAGTCTCTGCCTCTCAGTGTCTCTGCGTCTCAGAGTCTCTGCGTCTCAGTGTCACTGCGTCTCAGAGTCTCTGCGTCTCAGTGTCTCTGCGTCTCAGATTCTCTGCGTCTCAGTGTCTCTGCGTCTCAGAGTCTCTGCGTCTCAGCGTCTCAGAGTCCCTGCGTCTCAGAGTCTCTGCGTCTCAGTGTCTCTGCGTCTCAGAGTCTCTGCGTCTCAGCGTCTCGGAGCCTCTGCGTCTCAGAGTCTCTGCGTCTCAGAGACTCTGCGTCTCAGTGTCTCTGCGTCTCAGAGTCTCTGCGTCTCAGAGTCTCTGCGTATCAGTGTCTCTGCGTCTCAGAGTCACTGCGTCTCAGAGTCTCTGCGTCTCAGCGTCTCAGAGTCTCTGCGTCTCAGAGTCTCTGCGTCTCAGAGTCTCAGAGTCTCAGTGTCTCTGCGTTTCAGTGTCTCTGCGTCTCAGAGTCTCTGAGTCTCAGAGTCTCTGCATCTCTGCGTCTCAGTGTCTCTGCGTCTCAGTGTCTCTGCGTCTCAGAGTCTCTGCGTCTCAGAGTCTCTGCATCTCTGCGTCTCAGCGTCTCTGCGTCTCAGAGTCTCTGCGTCTCAGAGTCTCTGCGTCTCAGAGTCTCTGCGTCTAAGAGTCTCTGCGTCTCAGAGTCTCTGCGTCTCAGTGTCTCTGCGTCTCAGAGTCTCTGCGTCTCAGTGTCTCTGCGTCTCTGAGTCTCTGCGTCTCAGTGTCTCTGCGTCTCAGTGTCTCAGAGTCTCTGCGTCTCAGAGTCTCTGCGTCTCAGAGTCTCTGCGTCTCAGAGTCTCTGCGCCTCAGAGTCTCTGCGTCTCAGCATCTCAGCGTCTCAGAGTCTCTGAGTCTCAGAGTCTCTGCGTCGCAGAGTCTCTGCGTCTCAGAGTCTCTGCGTCTCAGTGTCTCTGCGTCTCAAAGTCTCTGGGTCTCAGTGTCTCTGCATCTCAGAGTCTCTGCGTCTCAGCGTCTCTGCGTCTCAGCGTCTCTGCGTCTCAGCGTCTCAGAGTCTCTGCGTCTCAGAGTCTCGGCGTCTCAGAGTCTCTGCGTCTCAGAGTCTCTGCGTCTCAGTGTCTCTGCGTCTCAGAGTCTCTGCGTCTCAGAGTCTCTGCGTCTCAGAGTCTCTGCGTCTCAGCGTCTCAGCGTCTCAGAGTCTCTGCGTCTCAGAGTCTCTGCGTCTCAGAGTCTCTGCGTCTCAGTGTCTCTGCGTCTCAGAGTCTGTGCGTCTCAGAGTCTCTGCGTCTCAGAGTCTCTGCGTCTCAGTGTCTCTGCGTCTCAGAGTCTCTGCGTCTCAGAGTCTCTGCGTCTCTGAGTCTCTGCGTCCCAGAGTCTCAGAGTCTCTGCGTCTCAGAGTCTCTGCGTCTCAGTGTCTCTGCGTCTCAGTGTCTCTGCGTCTCAGAGTCTCTGCGTCTCAGAGTCTCTGCGTCTCAGAGTGTCTGCGTCTCAGTGTCTCTGCGTCTCAGAGTCTCTGCGTCTCAGAGTCTCTGCGTCTCTGCGTCTCAGTGTCTCTGCGTCTCAGAGTCTCTGCGTCTCAGAGTCTCTGCGTCTAAGAGTCTCTGCGTCTCAGAGTCTCAGAGTCTCTGCGTCACAGAGTCTCTGCGTCTCAGAGTCTCTGCGTCTCAGAGTCTCTGCGTCTCAGCGTCTCAGAGTCTCTGCGTCTCAGAGTCTCTGCGTCTCAGCGTCTCAGAGTCTCTGCGTCTCAGCGTCTCAGAGTCTCTGCGTCTCAGCGTCTCAGAGTCTCTGCGTCTCAGAGTCTCTGCGTCTCAGAGTCTCTGCGACTCAGAGTCTCTGCGTCTCAGTGTCTCTGCGTCTCAGAGTCTCTACGTCTCAGAGTCTCTGCGTCTCAGCGTCTCTGCGTCTCAGAGTCTCTGCGTCTCAGAGTCTCTGCGTCTCTGTGTCTCAGTGTCTCTGCGTCTCAGAGTGTCTGCGTCTCAGAGTCTCTGCGTCTCAGAGTCTCTGCGTCTCAGAGTCTCTGCGTCTCAGTGTCTCTGCGTCTCAGAATCTCTGCGTCTCAGATTCTCTGCGCCTGAGTGTCTCTGCGTCTCAGAGTCTCTGCGTCTCAGAGTCTCTGCGACTCAGAGTCTCTGCGTCTCAGTGTCTCTGCGTCTCAGAGTCTCTGCGTCTCAGTGTCTCTGCGTCTCAGTGTCTCTGCGTCTCAGAGTCTCTGCGTCTCAGCGTCTCAGAGTCTCTGCGTCTCAGAGTCTCTGCGTCTCAGTGTCTCTGCGTCTCAGTGTCTCTGCGTCTCAGAGTCTCTGCGTCTCAGCGTCTCAGAGTCTCTGCGTCTCAGAGTCTCTGCGTCTCAGTGTCTCTGCGTCTCAGAGTCTCTGCGTCTCAGTGTCTCTGCGTCTCAGAGTCTCTGCGTCTCAGCGTCTCAGAGTCCCTGCGTCTCAGAGTCTCTGCGTCTCAGTGTCTCTGCGTCTCAGAGTCTCTGCGTCTCAGCGTCTCGGAGTCTCTGCGTCTCAGAGTCTCTGCGTCTCAGTGTCTCTGCGTCTCAGAGTCTCTGCGTCTCAGAGTCTCTGCGTCTCAGAGTCTCTGCGTCTCAGTGTCTCTGCGTCTCAGAGTCTCTGCGTCTCAGAGTCTCTGTGTCTCAGTGTCTCTGCGTCTCAGAGTCTCTGCGTCTCTGCGTCTCAGTGTCTCTGCGTCTCAGCTTCTCAGTCTCTCTGCGTCTCAGCGTCTCAGCGTCTCAGAGTCTTTGCGTCTCAGTGTCTCTGCGTCTCAGAGTCTCTGCGTCTCAGTGTCTCTGCGTCTCTGCGTCTCAGCGTCTCAGCGTCTCAGTCTCTCTGCGTCTCAGAGTCTCTGCGTCTTAGAGTCTCTGCGTCTCAGTGTCTCTGCGTCTCAGAGTCTCTGCGTCTCAGAGTCTCTGCGTCTCACAGTCTCTGCGTCTCAGTGTCTCTGCGTCTCAGCGTCTCAGTCACTCTGCGTCTCAGAGTCTCTGCGTCTCAGAGTCTCTGAGTCTCAGAGTCTCTGCGTCTCACAGTCTCTGCGTCTCAGTGTCTCTGCGTCTCAGCGTCTCAGTCTCTCTGCGTCTCAGAGTCTCTGCGTCTCAGAGTCTCTGCGTCTCAGAGTCTCTGCGTCTCAGAGTCTCTACGTCTCAGAGTCTCTGCGTCTCACAGTCTCTGCGTCTCAGTGTCTCTGCGTCTCAGAGTCCCTGCGTCTCAGTGTCTCTGCGTCTCAGAGTCTCTGCGTCTCAGTGTCTCTGCGTCTCAGAGTCTCTGCGTCTCAGTGTCTCTGCGCCTCAGTGTCTCTGCGTCTCAGAGTCTCTGCGTCTCAGTGTCTCTGCGTCTCAGAGTCTCTGCGTCTCAGAGTCTCTGCGTCTCAGTGTCTCTGCGTCTCAGAGTCTCTGCGTCTCAGTGTCTCTGCGTCTCAGAGACTCTGCGTCTCAGAGTCTCTGCGTCTCAGTGTCTCTGCGTCTCAGCGTCTCAGTCTCTCTGCGTCTCAGAGTCTCTGCGTCTCAGAGTCTCTGCGTCTCAGAGTCTCAGCGTCTCAGAGTCTCTGCGTCTCAGTGTCTCTGCGTCTCAGAGTCCCTGCGTCTCAGTGTCTCTGCGTCTCAGAGTCTCTGCGTCTCAGTGTCTCTGCGTCTCAGAGTCTCTGCGTCTCAGTGTCTCTGCGTCTCAGTGTCTCTGCGTCTCAGAGTCTCTGCGTCTCAGTGTCTCTGCGTCTCAGAGTCTCTGCGTCTCAGAGTCTCTGCGCCTCAGAGTCTCTGCGTCTCAGAGTCTCTGCGTCTCAGTGTCTCTGCGTCTCAGAGTCTCTGCGTCTCAGTGTCTCTGCGTCTCAGAGTCTCTGCGTCTCAGTGTCTCTGCGTCTCAGTGTCTCAGTGTCTCTGCGTCTCAGAGTCTCTGCGTCTCAGTGTCTCTGCGTCTCAGAGTCTCTGCGTCTCAGAGTCTCTGCATCTCAGTGTCTCTGCGTCTCAGAGTCTCTGCGTCTCAGAGTCTCTGCGTCTCAGTGTCTCTGCGTCTCAGCGTCTCAGTCTCTCTGCGTCTCAGAGTCTCTGCGTCTCAGAGTCTCTGCGTCTCAGTGTCTCTGCGTCTCAGAGTCTCTGCGTCTCAGAGTCTCTGCGTCTCAGTGTCTCTGCATCTCAGCGTCTCAGTCTCTCTGCGTCTCAGACTCTCTGCGTCTCAGAGTCTCTGCGTCTCAGAGTCTCTGCGTCTCACAGTCTCTGCGTCTCACAGTCTCTGCGTCTCAGTGTCTCTGCGTCTCAGAGTCCCGGCGTCTCAGTGTCTCTGCGTCTCAGAGTCTCTGCGTCTCAGTGTCTCTGCGTCTCAGAGTCTCTGCGTCTCAGTGTCTCTGCGTCTCAGAGTCTCTGCGTCTCAGTGTCTCTGCTTCTCAGAGTCTCTGCGCCTCAGAGTCTCTGCGTCTCAGAGTCTCTGCGTCTCAGTGTCTCTGCGTCTCAGAGTCTCTGCGTCTCAGAGTCTCTGCGTCTCAGTGTCTCTGCGTCTCAGTGTCTCTGCGTCTCAGAGTCTCTGCTTCTCAGAGTCTCTGCGTCTCAGTGTCTCTGCGTCTCAGAGTCTCTGCGTCTCAGTGTCTCTGCGTCTCAGTGTCTCTGCGTCTCAGAGTCTCTGCGTCTCTGCGTCTCAGTGTCTCTGCGTCTCAGTGTCTCTGCGTCTCAGAGTCTCTGCGTCTCAGAGTCTCTGCGTCTCAGTGTCTCTGCGTCTCAGAGTCTCTGCGTCTCTGCGTCTCAGAGTCTCTGCGTCTCTGCGTCTCTGCGTCTCAGCGTCTCTGCGTCTCAGCGTCTCTGCGTCTCAGAGTCTCTGCGTCTCAGCGTCTCTGCGTCTCAGCGTCTCTGCGTCTCAGCGTCTCTGCGTCTCAGCGTCTCTGCGTCTCAGAGTCTCTGCGTCTCAGCGTCTCTGCGTCTCAGAGTCTCTGCGTCTCAGCGTCTCAGCGTCTCTGCGTCTCAGAGTCTCTGCGTCTCAGTGTCTCTGCGTCTCAGAGTCTCTGCGTCTCAGAGTCTCTGCGTCTCAGTGTCTCTGCGTCTCAGAGTCTCTGCGTCTCAGAGTCTCTGCGTCTCTGCGTCTCTGCGTCTCTGCGTCTCAGCGTCTCAGCGTCTCAGAGTCTCTGCGTCTCAGGGTCTCTGCGTCTCAGTGTCTCTGCGTCTCAGAGTCTCTGCGTCTCTGCGTCTCAGCGTCTCTGCGTCTCAGTGTCTCTGCGTCTCAGAGTCTCTGCGTCTCAGCGTCTCTGCGTCTCAGCGTCTCTGCGTCTCAGCGTCTCTGCGTCTCAGCGTCTCTGCGTCTCAGCGTCTCTGCGTCTCAGAGTCTCTGCGTCTCAGCGTCTCAGCGTCTCTGCGTCTCAGAGTCTCTGCGTCTCTGCGTCTCAGCGTCTCTGCGTCTCAGCGTCTCTGCGTCTCAGCGTCTCTGCGTCTCAGAGTCTCTGCGTCTCAGCGTCTCTGCGTCTCAGAGTCTCTGCGTCTCAGCATCTCAGCGTCTCTGCGTCTCAGAGTCTCAGTGTCTCTGCGTCTCAGAGTCTCTGCGTCTCTGCGTCTCAGAGTCTCTGCGTCTCAGAGTCTCAGAGTCTCTGCGTCTCTGCGTCTCTGCGTCTCTGCGTCTCAGAGTCTCAGTGTCTCTGCGTCTCAGAGTCTCTGCGTCTCTGCGTCTCTGCGTCTCTGCGTCTCTCGTCTCAGAGTCTCAGAGTCTCTGATCAAGTGCGTCTCAGAGTCTCTGCGTCTCAGAGTCTCAGAGTCTCAGTGTCTCTGCGTCTCAGAGTCTCTGCGTCTCTGCGTCTCAGAGTCTCTGCGTCTCAGAGTCTCTGCGTCTCTGCGTCTCTGCGTCTCAGAATCTCAGTGTCTCTGCGTCTCAGAGTCTCAGTGTCTCTGCGTCTCAGAGTCTCTGCGTCTCTACGTCTCTGCGTCTCTGCGTCTCAGAGTCTCTGCGTCTCAGAGTCTCAGTGTCTCTGCGTCTCAGAGTCTCTGCGTCTCTGCGTCTCAGAGTCTCTGCGTCTCAGAGTCTCTGCGTCTCAGTGTCTCTGCGTCTCAGAGTCTCTGCGTCTCTGCGTCTCAGAGTCTCTGCGTGTCAGTGTCTCTGCGTCTCTGCGTCTCTGCGTCTCAGAGTCTCTGTGTCTCTGCGTCTCAGAGTCTCTGCGTCTCTGCGTCTCTGCGTCTCTGCGTCTCAGAGTCTCAGTGTCTCTGCGTCTCAGAGTCTCTGCGTCTCTGCGTCTCAGAGTCTCTGCCGTCTCAGTGCTTCCTCAGTCGCTGC